>NC_080037.1:28849478-29138652 GCF_030020395.1 Manis pentadactyla
TTCAGCTTACATCTCTCACCCTTAATTACATTTCAGCAAATATCTCATCCATATATATATATATATATATATATACCTCATTCAAATTTAGTAAAAATCATAAAAAATTACATGGATAACATATTCATAGATAAAAAGTTAAGTAGGAAAACAGCAATGTAAGAAAAAATTTTTAAACCACTAGAAGAAATATACCATTAAAAAAATGGTTTCTAGCCAATAAAGACTTCTTGAGTTCAAAGGAATTAAAGAAAACATGAAGAAGAAATATATAAAACTGAAAATGGAAACTAAGATCACAAAACTCAGAAAAAAAATAAGAGAAAAATGAGATAATAAAATAAATATTATAAGCAGTGTACACACACACACATTCATATTATATATTTTCGAACATGAAGGACAGACTCAAGAGAATTAAAGCCAAATTTTAAAAAAGGCTAGAACTGATTTGAGATCAAATGATAGATATGGGCCACAAACAAGGAAACACAACATATGCATAATTGTTGCGAAAGCAGAACATATATTCAGTTACACACCGGTTATGAGAGTGAGACATAGTAATACATAAGAATAGAGCATCCATTGCAAAAATCCAAAGATTTACTATAAGCTTAATTTTCTGAAAAGAAGTAAATCCTTTATTTATAGATTAACAGAGTATATTTGTATTCTAGAAATACTTGATCAAAAACAAGTAAAACTAAGAAAAATAGTGGAAGAAGCTGAATCAATAGACAAGTTACTAACGCTGATAAAAGAATTCACCAAGATTGCTGTATGTAAGACAAACTGACAGAATCAAAAGTTTTTTTGAACGAAGGACACATGGTTAAAGTTAACAGAACAATGACAGAGTGGACAAATATGACATTTACAATACCTAAAATGAATGAGGGGTTAATTTAGAATTTATCAATCATATATGAGATTTTTTCACATCAACAAAAGGCATGACTTCTCATAAAAGGAAAGGATATGAACAGAAATTTTGTAGAAAAGGAAACAAAAGAGCTAATAAGCATATGAAGCACAGAAAGAAATGTTTACATACATTATAAATAGAGAAATGAAAATTAAAGCAATAGCAAAATAAAATATATAAATGTTTATGTACTGTGTGAGAATACTGACTGGTGCAGCCATTCTGGAGAGCATCTGTTACTATAAAATCATCTTTGGCATATATAAACTATTTGGACAAACAGTATAGCCCCAAATGTTTTCATAATCAGCCATAAAGAGACAGTACAGAGGGGTATATTGCATTATAGTTGGGGTAGCATGAAGTTGGAGCAATATAGATAACTGTCACTGATGGAACAGGTGAGTCACCAGTAAGAGGAGTAAATCATGAAAAACTGTGCCCAATACATATATAGACGTGTGGAGATACTATAAATGCAATGCCGAATAAAAGAATTAAGAACTAGTGTGAGACCTATAGGAAAAAATACTTCATGGGAAATGTGAACTATATGTTTTAGAAGGACATACCCAAATGTTTACTCATCATATACTTTAAATTTGTCAATTGGAAGGAAGGAAAAAGAAATAGGAGAGGGAGTGGCAATAAGAGAGTAAGTAAGGAAAAATGAAACAAGTCCGATCACTTTGAACTAGACAGTATATTATCTCCACTGCTTCTGAAACTAAATCAATACAAAATATTTTAAAATTTTCAATGATTAAACAGTCAAAATGTAAACAAATATTTTTTAAATATTGCATTTTAAAGAAAGGTAAACAATTCCACAAAGACAATGTTCTATTTCTTAAACAGGGGTAGGTCCATTTAATAGTAATTCTTCATATATACCTTATAAATAATCATGTGTATTTATTAAATTTAGAATATAAAATTAAGAGGGAATAGAAAAAATTCTATCTTTGCATACAAATATATAAAAAAGTAGTATAAAAATATTCATAGTAAATAGTAAAATATAATAGCAATAAAAATAATATAATAGCAATGATATATATATTAATTGTAAATGTGAAACAATTACTAAAGTGAAAAAAAACAGCACTGAATAGTGAGAAGGATTTTGGAGATACCGTAACTCTACTGCTGATAGGAATAGACATTGGTATCACTATTTTACATAACTCTTTGGCAGCATCCACTAAATTTGAACACATATATACTCTACAGTTACATTCCTAGGTATAGTACTGAAAAAATTTATATACTGATGCACCATGACATGTGACAGACATGCATAAAAAAATCCTAGAGCAACACAATTTGTAATGGTTAAAAACACCCAAACACTTGTTTAATAGTTGACTGCATAAACTGTGGTTTAGGCACAAAATAAATATGACAAAGAAATAAAAAAGAATAAAGTGCAACTATCTACAACTATGAGAATGAATCTCACAAATATAAAGTTGAGTGAAAATAGCCATGAAAGAGTAGATGGTATATGACATTTATACAGTATACAAAAACACTATGATTTCAGAAGTAAGATTATGATGAAGGATGATGGTAATTTTCTGTTTAACAATCTTGGTATGGATAAATGTGTACTGTATGAAGCAGGAGTTACAGTACTTGTATCAGACAAAATAGACTTCAAAACAAAGTAGCAAGAGACAAAGAAGGACACTACATAATGATAAAGGGGTCAGGCCAACAAGAAGATATAACCATTATAAATATCTATGTACCCAACATAGGAGCACCTAAATATCTGAAACAAACCAACAGAATTAAAGGGGAAAACAGAATGCAATGAATTCATTTTAAGAGACATCAACACACCACTCACACCACTCACAGAGAGGTGTTGAACAACACACTAGAATAGATGAACCTAACAGACATATTTCATGAGGCTTAACAACATGCTCCTAAATAATCAGTGGATTAATGAACAAATAAAAACAGATATCAAGCAATTATGGAGACAAACGAAAACAATAACTCAACACCACAAAATCTGAGGGACACAGCAAAGATCATGCTAAGAGGGAAGTACATTGCAATACCGGCCTACTGCAGGAAAGAAGAACAATCCCAAATGAACAGTCTAAACTCACAATTAATGAAACTACTAGAAAAAGAAGAACAAATGAGGCCTAAAGTTAATAGAAGGAGGGACATAATAAAGATTAAAGCAGAAATAAATAAAATTGAGAAGAATAAAACAATAGAATCAATGAAAGCAACTGGTTCTTCAGGAAAATAAACAAAATAGATAAATGCTTACCCAGACTTATCAAGAAAAAAAGAGGGTCTACACATGTAAACATAATCAGAAATGAGAAAGGAAAAATCACTACAGACAACACAGAAATACAAAGAATTATTAGAGACTACTATAAAAAATTATATGGTAACAAACTGGATAACCTAGAAGAAATGGACAACTTTCTAGAGAAATACAACCTTCCAAGACTAACCCAGGAAGAAACAGAAAATCTGAATAGACCAATTACAAGCAATGAAATTGAATTGGTCACCAAAAAAAACAACCTAAGAACAAAATCCCTGATGAGAGGCTTCACCACTGAATTTTAGATTAGACATTTAAAGAAGACCTAATAACCATCCTCCTTAAAGTTTTCCAAAAAGTACAAGAAGAGGGAATACTTCCAAACTCATTCTATGAATCCAGCATCTCTCCAACATGAAAACCAGGCAAAGACACCACAAAAGAAGAAAATTACAGGTCAGTATCCCTGATGAACATAGATGCAAAAATACTCAACAGAATATTAGCAAACTAAATTAAAAAATACATCTAAAATATCATCCATCATGACCAAGTAGGATTTATTACAGAGATGCAAGAATGGTACACTATTCAAAAACCCTTAATATACACTGCATCAAAAAAAATGACAAAAACCACATGATCATCTCCATAGATACTGAAAAGGCATTTGAAAAAATTCAACATCCATTCATTATAAAAACTCTCAACAAAATGGGTATAGATGGTAAGTACTTCAACGTAATAAAGGCCATATATGACAAACCCACAGCCAACATCATACTAAACAGTGAAAAGCTAAAAGTGTTTCTGGTAAGATCAGGAGCAAGACAAGGATGCCCACTCTCCCACTGTCATTCAACATAGTACTGCTTCAGCAATCAGAAAAAAACAAATAAATAAAAGGAATCCAGATTGGTAAAGAATAAGTTAAGCTGTCACTGTTTGCAGATGACATGATATTGTACAGAAAACATCCTAAAGAATCCACCCCAAAACTACTAGAATAACTGAATTCAGCAAAGATGCAGGATACAAGATTAATACACAGAAATCTGTGGTATTTCTATATACTAAAGATGAACTAGCAGAAAGAGAAATCAGGAAAACAATTCCCTTCACAATTGCATAAAAAAAAAAAAGAAAAGAAAAACCTAGGAATAAACCTAACCAAGCAGGTAAAAAATCCTATACCATGAAAACTACAAGACACTATTGAGAGAAATCAAGAAAGACACCAACAAGTGGAAATACATCCCATGCTCATGGGTAGGAAGAATAATATTGTCAAAATGGCCATCCTGCCTAAAGCAATCTACAGATTCAATGCAATCCGATAAAAATACCAACAGCATACTTCAACAAACTAGAACAAATAGTTCTTAAATTGATATGGAACTACAGGAGGCACTGAAGAGCCAAAGCAATCCTGAGAAGGAAGAATAAAACAAGGGGGGATTATGCTCCCCGACTTCAAACTCTATTACAAAGCCACAGTAATAAAGACAATTTGGTACTGGCACAAGAACAGACCCATAGATCAATGGAACAGAATAAAGAGCCTAGATATAAACCCACACATACACGGAAAATTAATATACAATAATGGAGCCATGGATATACAATGGGGAAATGACAGCCTCTTAAAGAACTGGTGTTGACAAAAATGGACAGCTACATGTAAGAGAATGAAACTGGATTATTGTGTAACTCCATACACAAAAGTAAACTTGAAATGGATCAAAGACCTGAATGTAAGTCATGAAACCATAAACTCTTAGAAGAAAACATAGGCAAAACTCTCTTGAAAATAACATGAGCAACTTTTTCCAGAACACCTCTCCTCAGGCAAGGGAAACAAAATCAAAATGAACAAATGAGACTACGACAAAACTAAAAAGCTCTGTACACTAAAGGACACTATCAGTAGAACAAAATGGCATCCTACACTATATGCAGAATATATATGTAAATGACATATCTGACAAGAGGTTAACATCCAAAATACATAAATAATGCACACACTTCAACACCTATAAAGCAAATAAGCCAATTAAAAAATGGGCAGAGGATCTGAACAGACACCTCTCCAAAGAAGAAATTCAGATGACCAAGAGGCACATGAAAAGATGCTCCACATTGCTAATTATCAGGGAAATTCAAATTCAAACCAAAATGAGATAACACCTCATACCAGTTAGGATGGCCAACATCCAAAACACAGGGAATGAAAAATGCTGGCAAGGATGTGGAGAAAGGGCAACTCTCCTACACTGTTGGTGGGGATGTAAATTAGTTCAACCATTGTGGAAAACAATATGGAGGTTCCACAAAAAACAAGAAATAGAAATACCATTTGACCCAGGAATTCCATTCCTAGGAATTTATCCAAAGAAAACAAGATCCCTGATTCAAAAAGAAATATGCACCCCTATGTTTATTGCAGCGCTATTTACAATAGCCAATATATGGAAGCAACCTAAGTGTCCATCAGTAGATGAATGTATAAAGAGAGGAGGTACACATACAAAATATAATATTATTCAGCCATAAGAAGAAAACAAATTCTACCATTTGCAACAACATGTATGGAGCTAGAGGATATTATGCTCAGTGAAATAAGTCAGGCAGGGAAGGACATTTTTCTCTACATGAAAGACAATTACCAAATGAATTCACTTATTTGTAGAGTATAACAAAGCAAAACTGAAGGAATAAAACAGCTGCAGACTCAGCCTCCAAGAAGGGACTAGCGGTTACCAAAGAGAAGGGATAGAGGAGGGTGGATGGGGAGAAAGGGAGAAGGAGATTGAGGGGTATTATGATTAGCACACATAATGTAGGGGGTCACAGGGAAGACAGTACAGCACAGAGAAGACAAGTAGTAAATATAGCATCTTCCTATGTTGATGGACAGTGACTGCAATGGGGACAGGGACTCGATAATATGGGTGAATGTAGTAACCACAGTGTTGCTCATATGAAACCTTTATAAGATTGTATATTAGTGATACCTTAATTAAGAAACGTGTACTGTATGGTTATGATTCATACTCATTTGTATGTATTACTTAAAAGAAATGTTTTTTTCAAGAAGACATTCTTAAATAAGCTTTTAATCCCTAGCCTAAGATTTGTAAAAAAAAGTATTATGAAACATGTGACAATGAATCAAAACTCACCATCCTTTCATGTAAGTACAATCATTGATGTCTGCAGGTATGAAAATTTTGTCTATTTTCAAATTGTTCCAAAATTTAATAAAAATGTATTACTAAAAATATACATGTTTCTTCACTATCTAAACAAATGCTTTTATTAATTAAAAAGTTGACTCCATGTTACCATCCATCTTTCATTGTGTCTATGTGAAATTTTATTTACTAAACAGGTACTTTGTTTTCTGTTTTTTTTTAAAGGCAAAACTATTTTAGCTATTGGAAATCATAATAACGGTCACTCCTTGCTAAGGGAATGACTGGACTGGAATATGATGAGCTCCCAGAATGCTGACAGTGTACTGTTTTATCATCCATATGTTGTGTGCATGTGTGTATTCATATCCATAAAATTTATACACTTTAGACATATGACTTGCACATTTTCTCTATGTCAAAATTCAATAAACATTTACATTTTTACAAATAATAGAAAAACAGGCTCAGGTAAATGAGAGGGTACATAAGCTATTGACCATTTCTCTGTGCTGTACCTTATTAAAAAGCCATATTTTATTTTGTAATCTAAAAAGGTAAGTAAAATTAAATTTAAGTTGGTCAAAAAATAAAAAGCATCCTCTGGGCATCCAGGGGAAATATCACGCAAAAGAAAAATAATACAAATGACATTAGATTCTTGCATATAATCCTATGTCAAAAATGAGTGAAATATTTTTGAAGTCTTTATGCAAAAGAACCATGACTCAATACTTTTTATATTCAGTTAAGTTGACATTTCAGTATAAAAAACAAATTCATGAATATGCAAAATTCAAGGAGTAGAGTCCAAAAGACTGTCTTAAAATTTTGATTATGAAATGCAAGCAGAAAAAAAGATGAATCAAAATTAAGATCTCAATAACAGAGAAACCACAGTCAGAAATCACTGATGGTAAAAATAGAAATTCACTAGATACAAAACTAAGATTTGAAGAAAATGGGAAAATTAGTTATGAAATTGAATGTAGATGCTAGAATCATAAAATAAATGTTAAACCTAATAAAATCAGAAAGTAATGAAAAGAGGATGTTGGAGGCACACAGTAAGACCATACCATACAGTTTTCATATAAAATAAAAGTACCTGCTTTGGACAGTGAAATGGGAGTTGAAGTGATTTGTATGATCTCTAGGCAGAAGTTTTAATAAATTGTACACAATTTGCCAGATCTCTTTCCCTCTGTCTTGGTAACTGGTAGCATTCCTAATGGCCTAGATTTAGGGTCAGAGCAACATGTACTCTTAGTCCATAGATTGTCCATTAAAAACAAGATGAAAAAAATGAGAAATAGTATAAACAAATATAAAAGATTGTTATAAAACAGATTTATGAAACATAAAATGTTTTTGATTTTATGTATTTTTATATATTGAATATGCAAATATAATATCTTGTGTATGTTTGCATTTTGTATATTTATATGATTAGATATATAAAATTAAATAGAAATATCCCAAGCCATTGAGATTCCAGATTTATTTCTGATATTTTACCTAGCTACTTGGACGTTGGAGCTTTCTACGAGTTTCTATGGCACAGTGTTGACTTTTGGAATCTGGCAGAATCAAATATAAATATTCTTCCTTACAATAAACAATAGGCCATTGGTGATCACACATATCAAGAAAATATTAGTTGACAATCAAAGATAATCAAACACAGAGAAAAGGAATCTTCCCTTCAGGAGTGAGAGTGAGCAATAACAAAAACCACAAGATTGACATCCATATGAACTTAAGAAATTATCACTCAAAGAATATAAAATAAATATGTAAGTTTGAATAGCCCAGAATGCAAACATATGAAAGACAAATCGAGGATATAAATTAAAGGCATAATATGTCAGTAACCCGAGACCAAGAAAGAATAAATGTAATGATAAAGACTGAACATTTGATGAGACCATAGCTCAGAATTTTTCAAAATAAACAACAAAAAAAGCAGATAAGCAAGAAATGCAGGGATTCAAGATGGCAGCATGAGAGGTGAGATGGAGAATTCCTCTCAATACCACAAATAGCATGAAAATATAGTTAATTGCTACAACTAACCCTGAAACAGCAACAAGAAGGAAGGCTGAAACAGACTGCATGCAGATCTCATGAACACAGGGTAACGTAACTTACGAAAGCCTTTATCAGGTGGAACCCAAGCCCTTCCCCCACCCCAGCTCACTGGCAGGAGGAAGAGAAACGGAACAGGGGAGGAGGTGGAACCCTAGAACTGCTGAACACCAAGCCCTGGAGGTCTGCTCTGGGAGCAGAAACCTACACTGTGTGGTGCTCTGGACGTTGGGTCTGGACAGGTGGGGTGATTGAGAGACAGATTGCAGCCATTTGTGAAAGATGGGATCCATACCTGGCCGCTCTGGGACAAAGGAAAGACAGGTGGTTTGAGAGGCTTCCTGGCAGCAAGAGGGCTGCTGAAGGAGAGGGGTTTTCACAGAGCTTGCTACCCAGAGGAGGGAAGATCTGGACAAGGTTGACTGGGAGTGCTCTGCCCAGCTGGTTGGGAACTTTGAGGAGCTTCAGGTGCCCCATCCCCCTGCCTGACTACTCAGCTCCGAGACCCCCCACTGTGACATGCAGCTTGCTGCACCTTCCTCCTAGCCAGCCAGCACCAGTTCACAAACCAGCAATCACTGGGCTGGCATCAGGCCAGCCAGAAGGAGGCTCAGCCTACAACAGCTATAGATGCAAAGCACAGAGGCTTACACATGTGTGCTTGGCCAACTGGCTCTAACACTTGAGACAGGCACCAAAGATGGGAATCAGGAAACAGATCTTTCCTCCCCCAGGCACCAGCATTGCTCCCTTACAACCCTCAGCCTCACTCTAGGGGCTGAGAAGCTCCGAGCTTCTGGGCACTAGTGGGCACCAGACAGAATTATGAAATGTCAAAAGAATATGGTTCAGACCAAATTCTCACAAACTCCAGAAAAAGGGCCTAATAAAACTGAAGTCACCAATCTGCCTGAAAAGGGGCTCAAAATAAAAATCAAAAACATGCTTATGGAGGTACAGAAAAATATTCAAGAACTCAGGAACGAATTTAAGTCAGAGATTCAATCATTACAAAATTCCATATCTGCAATGAAACCTACAATGGAAGGATTTAAAAGCAGATTAGATGTAGTAGAAGAGATGGTAAATGGAATAGAAATTAGAGAAGAGAAATACAAAGAAGCTGAGGCACAAAGAGAAAAAATAATTACTAAAAGTGAAAGAATATTGAGAGAACTGTGTGACCAATCCAAACAAAGCAATATTCATATTTTAGGGGTATCAGAAGAAGAAGAGAGAGAAAAAGGGATAGAAAGTGTCATTGAGGAGATAATTATT
Organism: Manis pentadactyla; assembly: GCF_030020395.1. NCBI lineage: Eukaryota > Metazoa > Chordata > Mammalia > Pholidota > Manidae > Manis > Manis pentadactyla. Next base: position 28,859,269 of record NC_080037.1, read on the forward strand.
GAAAACTTCCCCAACTGGGGAAGGAGATAGTCTCTCAGGCCATGGAGGTGCACAGATATCCCAACACAAGGGACCCAAGGAAGACAACATCAAGACATATAATAACTAAAATGGCAAAGATCAAAGATAAAGAGAGACTTTTAAAAGCAGCTAGAGAGAGAATAAAGAGCACATACAAAGGAAAACCCATCAGGCTATCATCAGACTTCTCAACAAAAACCTTACAGGCCAGAAGGGAGTGGCATGATATATTCAATTCAATGAGGCAAAAGGGCCTTGACCAAAGAATACTATAACCGGCAAGGTTATCATTTAAATTTGAAGGAAGGATTAAACAATTTTCAGATAAGAAAAAGGTGAAATAATTTACCTCCCACAAACCACCTCTACAGGTCATTTTGGAGGGACTCCTATAGATGGAAGAATTCTTAAGGCTAAATAGATGTCACCCAAGGGATAGACAAAGAGCACAGAATATAATTCATAACATACAAAGAATGGAGGAAGAGAAAGGAGGGAAAAAAATAAAAGAAGAATTTTTAGGTTATGTTTGTAATTGCACACAAAGTGAGTTAAATTAGACTGTTAGATAGTAAGAGAATTACAACTGAACCTTTGGTAACCATGAATCTAAAGCCTGCAATGGCAATAAGTACATACCTGTCAATAACCACACTAAATGTAAATGGAATGAATGCACCATAGAGTCACTGAATGGATCAAAAAACAAGACCTGTCTATATGCTGTCTGCAAGAGACTCACTTCAAAACCAAACACATACACAGACTGAAAGTAAAGGGATGCAAAAGGATATTTCACGCAACTAATGGGGAGAAAAAAGCAGGAGTTGCAGTACTTCTATCAGACAAAATAGACTTCAAAACAAAGAAAGTCACAAGTGACAAAGAAGGAGATGACATAATGATAAAGGGGTCAGTCCAACAAGAGGATATAACTTTTATAAATATCTATGCACCCAACAAAGGATCACATACATATGCAAAACAAATACTAACAGAATTAAAGGGGGAAATACAATGCACTGCATTCATTTTAGGACACTTCAACACACCACTCACTGCAAAGGACAGATCAACCAGACAGAAAATAAGTAAAGAGACAGAGGCACTGAACAATGTATTAGAACAGATGGGCATAACAGACATCTACAGAACACTCCATCCAAAAGCAAGAGGATTCACATTCTTCTCAAGTGCATATGGAACATTTTCAGGAATATATCATATACTAGGCCACAAAAAGATCCTCAGTAAATTGAAAAAGATTGAAATTGTACCAACCAGCTTCTCAGACCACAAATGTATGGAACTAGAAAGAAATTACACAAAGAAAATGAAAAAGCCCACAAACACATGAGGGCTTAATAACATGCTCCTAAATAATCAATGGATCAATGACCAAATAAAAACAGGGATAAAGCAATATATGGAGACAAATGACAACAATAATTCAAAACTGCAAAGTCTGTGGGATGCAGTGAAGGTGGTGCTAAGAGGGAAATATATTGCAATACTGTGGTACATCAGGAAAGAAGAACAATCCCAAATGAACAGTCTAAACTCACAATTAATGAAACTAGAAAAGGAAGAACAAATGGGGCCCAAAGTCAGTAGAAGGAGGGACATAATAAAGATTAAAGCAGAAATAAATAAAATTGAGAAGAATAAAATAATAGAAAGAATCAATGAAAGCAGGAGCTGTTTCTTCAAGAAAATAAACAAAATAGATAAACCCCTAGACAAACTAATCAAGAAAAAAAGGGAGTCTACACACATAAACAGATTCAGAAATGAGAAAGGAAAAATCACCACGGACACCACAGAAATACAAAGAATTATGAGAGAATGCTATGAAAAAGTATATGGTAACAAACTGGATAACCTAGAAGAAATGGACAACTTTCTGGAAAAATACCACCTTCCAAAGCTGACCCAGGAAGAAACAGAAAATCTGAATAGACCAATTACCAGCAATGAAATTGGATTGGTAATCAAAAAACTACCTAAGAACCAAACTCCTGGACCAGATGGTTTCACTGAAGAATTTTATATAACATTTACTGAAGACCAAATACTCATTCTCCTTAAAGTTTTCCAAAAAGATAAGAAGAGGGAATACCCCCAAATTCATTCTATGAGGCCAACATCACTTTAACACTAACACCAGGCAAAGACAGCACAAAAAATGAAAATTACATAACAATATCCCTGATGAACATAGATGCAAAAATACTCAACAAAATATTAGCAAACCAAATTCAAAAATATATCAAAAAGATCATCCATCATGATCAAATGGGATTCATCCCAGGGATGCAAGGATGGTACAACATTTGAAAATCCATCAACATAATCCACTAAATCAATAAAAAGAAGGACAAAAACTGCATGATCATCTCCATAGTTGCTGAAAAAGCATTTGACAAAATTCAACATCGGTTCATGATAAAAACTCTCAACACAATGGGTATAGAGGGCAAGTACCTCAACATAATAAAGGCCATATATGACAAACCCACAGGCCAACATTATACTTAATAGCGAGAAGCTAAAAGCTTTCCCTTCAAGAGCAGGAACAAGACAGGGATGCCCACTCTCCCCACTTCTATTTCAAAATAGTTCTGGAGGTCCTAGCCATGGCAATCAGACAGCACAAAGAAATAAAAGGCATCCAGATTGGCAAGGAAGAAGTCAAACTGTACCTGTTTGCAGATGACACTATATTGTACATAAAAAACCCTTAAGAATCCACTCCAAAACTACTGATCTAATATCTGAACTCAGCAAAGTTGTGGGATACAAAATTAATACACAGAAAACTGTTGCATTCCTATACACTAATGATGAACTAGCAGAAAGAGAAATTAGGAAAACAGTTCCATACACAATTGCATTGAAAAGAATAAAATACCTAGGAATAAACCTAACTAAGGAAGTGAAAGACGTATACCCTGAAAACTATGGGACACTCTTAAAAGAGATTAAAGAGGACACTAACAAATGGAAATTCATCCCATGCTCTTAGCTAGGAAGTATTAATGTTGTCCAAAAGGCCATCCTGCCTAAAGCAATCTACAGATTCAATGCAATCCCTATCACAGTACCTACAGCATTCTTCAATGAACTAGAGCAAATAGTTCTAAAATTCATATAGAACCACAGAAGACCCTGAATAGCCAAAGCAATCCTCAGAAGAAAGAATAAAGCAGGGGGAATTACACTCCTTGACTTCAAGCTTTACTACCAAGACAAAGTAATCAAGAAAATGTCATGCTGGCACAAGAACAGACCCATAGACCAGTGGAACACAGTACAGAGTCCAGATATAAACCCAAGCAAATATAGTCAATTAATATATGACAAAGGAGCCATTGATATACAATGGGGAAATGACAGCCTCTTCAACAGCTGGTGTTGGCAAAACTGGTCAGCTACATGTAAGAGAATGAAATTGGATCATTGTCTAACCCCATACACAAAAGTAAACTCAAAATGGATCAAAGCCCTGAATTTAAACTATGAAACCATAAAACTCTTTGAAAAAAATATAGGCAAAAATCTCTTGGACATAAACATGAGCATCTTCTTCATGAGCATATCTCCCTGGGCAAGGGAAACAAAGCAAAAATGAACAAGTGGCACTATATCAAACTGAAAAGCTTCTGTACAGCAAAGAATACCATCAGTAGAACAAAAAGGCATCCTACAGTATGGGAGAATATATTCATAAATGACAGATCCGATAAAGGGTTGACATCCAAAATATATAAAGAGCTCACACAACTTAACAAACAAAAAGCAAATAGTCCAATAAAAAATTGGGCACAGAATCTGAACAGACACTTCTCCAAAGAAGAAATTCAGATGGCCAACAGGCACATGAAAAGATGCTCCACATCACTAATCATCAGGGAAATGCAAATTAAAACCACAATGAGATATCACCTCACACCAGTTAGGATGGCCACCATCCAAAAGACAAACAACAACAAATGTTGGTGAGGATGTGGAGAAAGGGGAACCCGCCTACACTGCTGGTGGGAACGTAAACTAGTTCAGCCATTGTGGAAAGCAGTATGGAGGTTCTTCAAAAAACTCAAAATAGAAATATCATTTGACCCAGGAATTCCACTCTTAGAAATTTCCCCTAATAATGCAGCAGCCCAGTTTGAAAAAGACATGTGCACTCCTATGTTTATCACAGCACTATTTACAATAGCCAAGAAATGGAAGCAACCTTAGTGTCCATCAGTAGATGAATGGATAACGAAGATGTGGTACATATACACAATGGAATATTATTCAGCCATAAGAAAACAAATCCTACCATTTGCAACAACATGGATGGAGCTAGAGGGTATTATGCTCAGTGAAATAAGCCAGGCACAGAAAGACAAGTATCAGATGATTTCACTCATCTGTGGAGTATAACAACAAAGTAAAACTGAAGGAACAAAACAGCAGCAGACTCACAGAACCCAAGAATGGACTAACAGTTACCAAAGGGAAAGGTACTGGAGAGGATGGGTGGGAAGGGAGGGATAAGGGGGAAAACGGGGCTTCATGATTAGCCCACATAATGTAGAGTTGGGGACATGGGGAAGGCAGTATATACAGAGAACACAAGTAGTGATTCTATAGCATCTTACTATGCTGATGGACAGTGACTGTAATGGGGTATGTTGGGGGGGTCTTGATAATAGGGGGAGTCTAGTAACCATAATGTTGTTCAAGTAATTGTACATTAATGATATCAAAATTTTAAAAAACTAAAAGGTTATTAATCAAAAAAAAAAGGAAGCAAGGAATGTAGAAGGGATATAAATAAATAAATAAACATCTGAACCTCAGCATATGCTGGTAAATATTAATAAGACAATTCAAGGACACCAAGACAAAAAGAAAATATTAAAGCAGACCAGAGATAAAGGACAAATGAACAAAACAAGCCTTTTAAGCAAAGATGGAAACTATAAGATAGTGGAAAACTGTCTTTGTATTGCAAAGAGGAAAAGAAGTCAGCCTCTAATTTAGTACCAGAAAATCTATGGAAAAAATTATTCTCAGATTAAAAAATAAGAATTTACTAAAAATAAACAAATTCAAATTATAATCCCATTATATAAACACCTTACAGACACACCCAGAAATAATGTTTAGCTAAATATCTGGGCACCCTATAACCCAGTCAAATTGACACAATTTAAATTAAGTATAATTCTATAATACTATTCTTCTATAATATAACAAAAGAGGGATGGTCTAAAGAACAATTGAGGTAAATTTAAATAAATACCGTCTGTTTCAAAATTATTGATATTTTTTAATTAATGGTGTTAAAGTGCTTCAGAAAATAGGAAAACCTGGACTGGATCGCTGACGGAACAACCAATCAGCGTTCGGAGATCTTGGAGGATGGAGATTTATTTCACACCAGCGGGCTCAGAGGAGGGTACTCTCCAAAGGTCTGAGCCCTGAGCAGAAGCAAGGGAAACAATTTATACTATTTTGATATGTGGCATTTTGGCATGTGCAGCAAGCAGGATGAAAGAGGAGCCCTGAGGAGTGAGAGAAGGAGAGGGGGCTAAGGGTTTTCTGCTGATCTTGTCAGCTGTGCCGAATATTTTCCTTATCACTTCCCCCTATGATTGCCCCTTTAAACACTTCATTTTAGGGGGAATCATCATCTTGTTTTATGATAGGGTCATAATGGCTTTGCATATACATGAGCTGTACAGAGGAAATGCATTCCCTGATAAAGCCAGTTAAGGACACAGGTCCTATTAATATCCCAAGGAGCAAAAGGGCCACTGGTTCAGCAAGTCCAGGTAAAAGAGTTGTCAGCCACTAGTTCCACTAAAACTATCCCTGAAACCAGGACTTTTTGTTTTCCAGTATCTTATTTCTATGCTGGATGTTTTCTTTTACTTTAGCTGGTGAGCTTTTAACTATGCCAGAATGGTTTGCATAAAAACAACAATCTTCTCCAAGGGCAACACATAAACCTCCCTGGGACAAGAATGGGAGGTCAAGACCTCTATGATTTTGCAGCACCATTTCAGCCAGGGAATTAATTTGATCTTGAAGTTGATTTACAGCAGACTCAAGCTGCTCTAAATCTTGATTAACTTCTTGTGTTAGGGCAGTGAGCTCTAGGTCTCCCTATATTAGGGCCACTGTGTTCAGCTGCAGTGGGCCTGACTAGAGCAGGGATCAGCAAAGGGGCAGCCCATTTTGCTCAGGAAATTTCACTGGGGGAAAGGGGGTAACTTCCCTCAGGCCCACTATAAGTAAATACTTGGGGTAGCACTCAGACAAGGCTGCACAGTGCAGTCTGGGAAGCACGGTAGATGCACTGAGCTAGTCTGATGTTCCAGGCTCACCATGTGCCATTTGGGGCAAGATAAATTAAATATTCATTAACAGTGATATTATTAGTACTGATATCAGTAAATCCTCATTTTAGGGGTTTAGGGGGCTTTTTACAGGGCCAAAGGCAAGTGGCATTTCCTGTTATGTCACCCATAGTTAGTTGTGGTCCTGGGTGCAGGCACAGGGAATGATTATGAAGAGTGATGGGAGGCAATGTGAGCCCTACACCAGTATAGTAAGGAGGTCTGGCTCTAAGGTATACCCAGCAGTCTTTGGCCAGCTCAGGCAGTGTTGTATTTAGGAGTTGATGCATATTTTCCAACATAGGGAATAACCTGGGTTCTCGTTGCATTTTTCTTTTTGGGTGTGTTGAAGCCTCTGCTTGAGGACAGTCTAGGGCCCTTGGGGAGAACTTAACGGTGGTTGAAGTATGGACCCCATAAGCCTGCTAAAGGTCCAGGTAGCCTTGGAGTGAGTCTCGGTTCCACGCTGGACGGTTATTAGGGCTCCTGTATCATATCCAGACTTGTATGGCCTGATTCCCCAAGTGTATCCAGTTTCCCACTAGTAATATAAAGGTTGGTGTATAGTGAGGTTAAGTATCCCTGTTTTAAAACACCTGTTTTGAAAATAGCCAGGGGTTACTAGTTGGCCCTCCCGAATATGTGGCTGCAGTAACATACACAATAGGGGCAGTAAAATTGTCCAGGGTCATTGCAAGGTTTCATTTATTGGGTTTTAGTGGGGGTCATCAGGGCACATGTACATGGGAGGGTTTTCTATTACTCTTTGGGCTCAGCCTGAGTAGATAGGTATTTTTGTTTCAGGGAACAGGTGAAGTAGGTACAGGGTTAGTATGGGACCAGGTGTGATTTTCAGAAGATTAGATGGCTTGTATTCATACTTCCAACCACTTAGAGCTAGGGTTTTTCCCCAAGGACAGTGTAAAGTTGTATAGCTTAGAGTTTCTCCATTCCAATGTGGTTTGAGTAGTTAAGCACAGTCCAAATAGGTATAGAGGTAACATTATAGAGGTACTAGGGAGATACAGGCTGAGGCTTGAGTTTACTTGGGACAGACAGGTATGCACAGAAAAAGAACCTATGATTACCCAATAGACAATAAAAAGAGCAACTTTTTGAGGGACAGTCTAGTCAGAGGGGACAGCAGCAGAAAGTCTAATGCCCAAGATGAGAGATCTCACTCCAGTAAGGGCCAGGATCCATGGCGTGCAGGTGTTCATTAGTTAGAGGGTAAACATCAGATACAGAGGCGGAGAGGATCCTGGAGGTCTGGCAGGGCCCTCCACTGATGTGTTTCTTTGCCTGGATTATGGACTTTTTTCACTATGGAATGATGGACCCACGGAGTGATGCCTGCAACTTTGAGGGCAGTAGGAGTAGTTAGAGCAACAATGTGGGGGTCAGCCCACTGAGGTTTGAGGGCATCCCTTTTCCAATCTTTGAACCAGATTGAGTCCCCAGCCTGGAAGGAATGTACTGGGGTCCCTAAAGAGATCAGGGATCTTTCTATGGTGTATTGTTGCAGCTTATTTAGGGTGGCTCCCAAGGCTTGGAGCTGTTCCCTCACTGCCTTATCTCCTATTTGTTGTAGATTCCCTGAAAGACTTCCTAGATATGGGTGAGGCGGGGAGCATCCATACATTAATTCAAAATGGGAAAGGCCTTGAGTTCAAGGTATGCAGCGGGAACATAGGAGGGTCAGGGGTAGTAGTTTCTTGATAAAACTTACCTAGGGTTCCCTTGAAGGTGCTATTCATTTGCTCCACTTTCCCTGAACTCTGTGGCCTGTATGCAGTGTGGAGTTTTCAGGTAATGTTGAGAGGTTTAGTTAAAGTCTGTACTGAATCTGCTACAAAGGCAGGTCCATTGTCATTGTGAATTGTAGATGGTAGGCCAAATCAGGGCACAATTTCTCTCAGGAGGACTTTGGCTACCTCCCAGCTTTGTTCTGTCCTGGTCAGGAAGGCTTTGACCTACCCAGAGTATGTACACACTATCGCTAGGAGGTATCTGAGTCCTCCGCTTGGCTGGACATCTGTCAAGTCTACCCCAAGGTCTTCAAAGGGGGCAACTCCTGCCCTTTGGACACATGGTGGGGGTTGCGGTGCAGTTCAAGCTTTATTTCTGGTGCAAGTCATGCACTGCTCACTTATTTCTCGACATAATGCTGGCAACTGGCTGATGTAGTATTGTTTTTTGAGGAGGGCTTCCAGTGCAGTTTTTCCTAGGTGGGTGAGCTGATGGTATTTGCTGACTAGATGCCTTCTAGTTGCAATTGGAACAATGATGCATCTGCATCCACCACCCTTTTTCAGTTAGGGTGCCTCCTTCATCCATGGCCCAGTCCTTCTCCTTTTCAGTGTACTTGGGCAGAGGGGCCTTCACAGGGGGTGTTAGGGCCATAGTGAGAGAAGGAGCTTACCTGTCTCCTTATTGGCTGTTGCTTTAGCTGCTCATCTGCCAGTTGATTCCCCTGTGTTACAGGGTCGTTTCCCTTTTGGTATCCTTTGCAATGCAGAATTGCTTCTCCTTCTAGGAGCCAAACAGACTTGAAGAGTTTTAATATTTCTTCCTTGTTCTTGATTACTTTTCCTGCTACAGTAAGAAGACCTCTTTCCTTGTAGATTGCCCCATGTATGTGTACAGTGGTAAAGGCATATCGGGAGTCAGTGTAGATGTTGGCTCACTTGCTCTCGCTGATGCTTAGTGCTTGAATCAAGGCATGCATTTCAGCCCATTGTGCTGACCATCTGGCTGGGAGGACTTTTGCTTCTAAGACCTCAGTGGCAGTAGTTACTGCATAATCTGCTCTCCAGATACCCTCTTGTAGGTAACTGCTGCCATTACTGAATAGTGTGAGTTCTGGATTTTGTATTGCTTGATTCTGCAAATTCGGGCAACTTGAGTAGACTTCATCAGTTACTTCAGAGCAGTCATGATCTAGTTTCCCCTGTTCAGTGGGGTGGAAAGTTGCTGAATTCAGTGTCCATACTGTTTCAAGAGCAACCCACAGGTTTTCAGAGAGGAGCCTTGGTATTGCACCAGCCAAGAGTTGTAGAGGGAGCAGTGTCCCTGTATGCTCATGAGGGACACAACAGAATGGGGGACACTGACATTTAGTTCTTCTCCCAGGGTAAGTTTTCTGCTTCCTTAAAGAGTAGAACTGTGGCTGCCAGTGCCCTGAGGATCCTGCTGCAACCATGTCCAGTCTCTTTGACAGGATGTGATTGGCCACTTCCAGGGCCCAACAGTCTGTGTGAGAACACTGAGGGATACTTTTTCCTTCTCACGTACAGAGATTGAAGGGCTTTCCTATATCTGGCAGGCCTAGGGCAGGTGCCTGTCCTAAAGCAGTCTTTATTTCCAGAAAGGTGGTTCTTGCCTCTTCTGCCCAGACAGGGGGCTCATGGTATGGAGTCCCTAGGAGGGTGTAGAGGGGTATTGCCATTGCCGAGAACCTCGGAATCCAGATTCTGCAGAACCCGGCAGCCCCCAGGAACTCTCCTATGCCCTTCTTCATCTGGGGTTGGGCTAAGGAAATAATGACCTGTTTTCTCTCCAGCCCTAGTGCCCTTTCTCCCTGGGTCAGGAGGAAGCCCAAGTACCAGATGTGATGCTGGCATATTTATGCCTTTTTCCATGAGACTTGGTATCCCGGGTCTGAGAGAAGTTGCAGGAGGGCCTTTATGCCTTTTGCACAATTTTCCTGGGTGTCACTGGCACGGAGGAGGTCTTCTACATACTGGAGGTGGGTGCAGCATGTGGCTTCCCTTGGAAAGCTGTCAAGGTCTGCAGCCAGTGCCTCTCCAGAGAGTGGGATCCACGTCCATCTTAAATGCACCTGCTGCCCCATATCCAGTTCAGTCCATTCGAAGGCAAATAAGGGCTGGCTCTGGGGGCCAGCCAGAGGCAGAAAAGGGCTTCCTTTAGTTCTAGGCACGTGAACCATTTGGCAGACCCCGGGATCTGGCTAAAGAGAGTGTATGGATTTGGGACCACCAAGTGTAAAGAAACAGTCACTTTGTTGATGGCTCACAGGCCCTGAACTGGTGGTACCCTCCTCCTGGCTTTTTGGCTGGTGTTCCAGGGAGACTGACACTCGGTTAGAATGCCTGTCTCTTTAAGTCTGGTCAGGTGTTCCTGGATGCCTGCTCTCGCCTCTTGTGAGAGGGGGTACTGCTGCTATCTCTGTGGCTGGGCCCCTGGAGCCAATTCTACAATGACAGGGGCTCAGTCACGAGCAAGTTCAGGTGGGTTGTCTTCAGCCCATACCGAGGGGAAGACAGCTCTGAAATCAGGTGGGCTAATTGAGAGGGTCTGGGCACAGAATAGCCTCCACTCCTCTTCCCTGGGTGTGGTTATTGGCAGTATGAGGGACCCTGGCTCTTCTTGAACTAAATTTAATTTAAGGCTGGTGCATCCAGTGGTTCAAAAATTCTTTAAGCTCCAAGTTTCGAGAGTATATCTGTGCTGAGGAGGAGAATGGGGTATTTGGGCAGGTAGAGAAATTCGTGTCAGACCTTGGGGCCTCCAAATTCACATTGGTAGGCTTGGCAGATGTGTTGCTGGACTACTTATGTCCCAGTGGCTCCGAGAATAGTTGCAGTCTTTTCACTGAAGGGAGTTAGAGGGAGGGTGACTGCAGAGTGTTCTGCCTCTTTGTCAACCATAAAAGTCATGTTTTGGCCTCCCACTTTCATCCTGACCATGGGCTCATGGGGCCGAGCGTGAGAAAGCCCAGTCCTTGTCAGTCTGAGTCTGCTCCTGCCAGGCCAGGGAGCCTTTCCCTGTGAGTTTCCTCCCTGTAATGGCTGGGCTTCAGGGCTTTACCTCGGTTGGGGCATTCATTCTTCCAATGCCCCTTTTCTTCATAGTAAGCACACTGGTCCTTGAATAGGGGTGTCCTAGGCTTCCCCCCTCTTGGCAGCTGGTTTCTTACTGCCTTTTAGTCATCTCTGTTTCTTTTAGGGCAGCTGCCAGGAGGCTGGCCTTTTTCTCCATTCCTCTTACAGCCTCTCTTTTGGCCTGAACTTCCCTGTTTAGATATACTTTGTTGGTAATTTCAATCAGTTGAGTGATATTCATTCTGGCAAAGACTTCAAGTTTTTGGAGCTTTTTTCTGATGTCTGGGGTGGCTTGGGCCACAAATGAGGTGTTGGCCAATTGTTGACTCCCTGGTGCCTCAGGATTGAGGAGGGTACAGATGCGATAAGCTTCACACCGTCTTTCATAGTAGTCCCCTGGAGACTCTCCTGGTTGTTGAGTGACTGAAAATACTTCGGTGATGTTCATAGGCTTTTCTGGACCCAGCTTTGATCCCCAGGAGGAGGGGTCTTGATATTGGCAGATCTGGTGCTGTTCCTCAGGGGTCGTGAAGTTCCACTTGGGGTGATACTCAGAAACCGTGATTTCAGCCCATGCACCTTGATCAAGGGCCCTGGCTGGTGCATGCTCTTCTTGGTATTGGTGGGCCCCTCTTATAATCCACCTCCTCTCTTCCATGTTGAATAGGGTGTGGAGAAGCTGTTGGCAGTCTTCCCAGGTCGGCCGATGGGTTTGGAAGAGAGATCTACTGAAATCAACCAGGGCTTGTGGCTTCTCTGAGTATGATGGGGTGTTGTGTTTCAAATTAAGGAAACCAGTCATGGAGAAGAGTTGATAGTAAAGCATGGACCAGCCAGGCTGGGCGGTCCCATTGTCATCATGCCTCTAGTGCTCCCATGTCATTCATACCAGCATCTGAAGGGCACCTGCTCCTGGCCCAGGGTGCAGTCTCGCTGCTGGTCCAGGGTTGAGAGGGTCTGCTGGTTCTTGAGGTTTCAGGGAGGCTGACGGCGGCAGGCTGTCCAAGACCAGGGGCCTGGGTGTTGATGGCCTTGAGGGCGCATAAGGTGGGGGCAATGTTAGCTCTTCCTCTGGATCACCAGCAAGAATTTGCGGAGGCTCAGGCTTTTGTTGATCCTTTGTGGGCTGCTTTGTTGAGGCAACTAAGACCCTACCTTGTCCCTGTCTGTTGCAAGCAAATCGCACCCAAAGGAAGAGTGTGGGCAACTACTAACCAGGAGTTAATGTATGGGAACTGGTCAGGGTGACCTGGATCTCCAGTGATGACCTGCCAGACTTGGCAGACTGTTGGGACATCTAGGGTTCCTTCCAGAGGACACCCTACACTAAAGGTGGGCCATTCAGATTCACACAGGGTTTTCAACCTGCCAGGAGTTAATTTTGCTCCTTAGTCTGCCAAAATCCCTTCCTGAAATTTTTTATCATGGTATTGAGAACTGTGGGTTTGCTGTGCCCTGACCCCTGACGTGTCATTGTAATGGTGCCACAGCAACAGACAAGGAAGGGTGCCTCCTCTAGAGAGGAGACCAGTCAGATGCCCATCCATTTGCACTCCTCACAGAGACTTTGGTCAGCCTTGACTAAGGTGCACCCGTGTAAGTCCCAGCCCAGGTCAGCCAAAGCTGAGTCACCATTATGTCATGGCAACCAACCACGAATGTGGGGAAGGGCCCCCTCAGACTCCATAGTGCAGGCAGTGAAATCACAGATTCAGTGCAGACTGAATGGCTTCAGCTGCCCTGCACACTCACTCACACTCTCAGATCAGAGCTTAAACATTCCCTCCCTGGGAGTCCCTACCTGTGAGACTTCTAAGTCTCTAGGAGGTGATCAGACTCCCCTTCCACCCTAATGGGTGGGAACTGGCAGGGTCAGTCCCCAGACCCTTACCATAATCCAACGTCGGAAACAGGTCCTCACCTGCCAAGCCTCCCTGAGTCCGGTGGGAACAGTGGAGTGGGGCTGGCCCAGGATGACCAGGTGGAAGACTGCTGAAAGATGGATCAGGCAGGGCATGTCTTCACTGAGGTCTCCCATTCCATCACTGACCTGCTGTTGACCCAAACCGGTGACAATAATGGGCCAGCACAGTTCTGTTTCTTGATCAGGGAACCAAATAGTACAGAAAACAGGAAAAGCTGGACTGGATCACTGACAGAAGAACCCGGCAGCACTTGGAGGTCTTGGAAGGTGGAGGTTTATTTCACACTGGTGGGCTCAGAGGAGAGTAATCTCCAAAGGTTTGAGCCCCAAGCACAAGCAAAGGGAGCAATTTAAACTATTTTGATATGTGGACTTTTGGCATGCACAGGAAGCAGAGAGAAAGAGGAACCCGGAGGAGTGAGGGGCGGGCAGCTGGGAGTGTGCTGCTGACCTTGCCGAGGAAGAGCCCAGAGGAGAGGAAGAAAAGTGGGGGAGGGGGGGTGCTGAGGGCTTTCTGATGAACTTGTCAACTGTGTTGAATATTTTCCTTATCAAAAGGACAGAATGAAAATGTGAGACAATAAGAGCACCTAAACTGGGAAAGTCATAAACAGATTTTTAAGTATTGAAATGTTCTGTCATTGAAAGGGTGATTAAAATATAGATTAAATTTATAAAGTTTGTATTATAAAATTTTAACATAACCATTTAAAGGATGAAAATAAAGATAGAAGATTGAATAACAAAATAAAACTGAAGATTAAAAGACAAGGAGAAGTAGAAATAAGAAATAATTACAAGGTGGTAAGGAAAAATCAAACCAATTGATAAACACAATTACACTAATTGGGGACTGAACTTAGCAGTGAAAAGACTGTTGTCAAATTAACTGAAAAAAAAGTCCATTACATTGGGATACATTCACAGAGTTAAGGAGGATCGTGCATAATAGTAAAATGTTCATTTAATCTACAATGTTTCCAATTTTATCTATCAATCATAGGAAGGAGGAAGGAAAGGAGGAAAGAAGAAAAGGAAGGAAGGAAATTGAGAAAGCAAAATAAAAGAACTTCAAAGAGAAATTGACAAATGGATCATCATTCTGGGTTATTTTGAAAGTCAGTAGTTGACAGAGTAGACATATTTTTAAAATAACAAGCAATATGAATGGTTTGATCAGCACTACCAAATTAGAACTAATAATATAGAGAGAATATCATGCTTTAAAGGTTGAAGAATACACATTTTTACACACATACAGAAAATCTTTTTAAAGTGATGATGTGACATTTCTTAGAAATAGTTTTAAAATCTTTCAAATAATTGCTATTATAGGAACTTCATTATCTGATGGATGACAATGCAAGTAAGAAAGCAATAATAACATAAGATGACTACAGTGAAACTAAATTTGGAAACACAAAATTAAACACATACAATTCATGGATGATGAAATAAGTCACTATGAAAATTAGGCAATATTTCGAAATTTAGAATAATGGAAATATTATATATCTTAACTCACATTGTTGGGTTGAAACAACACATAGAAGTAAATGGATAGCTTAAAATTCTCATGTTATAAAAGAATAGTATAAAAATTAATGAGCTAAATATCTATCTTATGGAATTAAAAATAGAACAACAGTGTAAGTCCAAAAAAAGTAGGAGGAAAATAAGAAAGACAAGAACAGAAAATAATGAATTTGGAAAAAACAAAGAGGAATAATAAAGAAAAAGTTAACTTCTTTGAAATGACTAATAAAATGAATAAACCTCTGATAAGATTAATCAAAACTGAAAGGACAGCACAAATTTAAACAGTA
The DNA here is from genome assembly GCF_030020395.1 of Manis pentadactyla. NCBI lineage: Eukaryota > Metazoa > Chordata > Mammalia > Pholidota > Manidae > Manis > Manis pentadactyla. Next base: position 28,874,279 of record NC_080037.1, read on the forward strand.
TTAAAGATAAAGAGGTGTACCTAAATAATGCCCCAGTGATTAAATAAATGAAGCTATTATGAACAACTTTACACCAATATATTTTAAAGTATGTATGAAATAAATAAATTCCTAGAATTCCTATTATTTATCCAATATAGAAGAATTTGTATTATTTATCTAATATAGAAGTTGGCAAAAAATAAAGAAATAGAAAATCTGAACAGTCATAAACCATTAAAGATACTTGGTCTTCAGTTAAAATTCACACACTGATGTTAAGTAGTCCCATGAGCTCTCATCACAAGGCAAGACACTGATGGTCTGTGTGAACCATGGCAAAACCCTGGGCAGAATGAGAGTCCCCTAAGAGAGACAGTCCTGCCTGCACTTCATGTTCCAAATTTAAGTTTCTTTAAAGTGGGTTTGAGAATGCATAATTTAATTAACAAAAAAATGTTTCAATAAGTCACAGGAACACTTTGGCCCAAAATCTGTAAACCTAATGTTATGGGGAAAACCTTGATGCCAGGAATATTGACATCATATAAAGGCCTTGTTTCTCCTCAGACTGCTTCAGTCATGTGGGGACAGAGCTTTATTGTGCTATTAAAAGAAAGAAGGGGAAGATCAATTCAAGATGGTAGCATGAGAGGTGAGACAGAGAACTCCTCCCAAAACCACATAAAATATGAAAATATAGTTAATACAACTAATCATAAAAGAGCAACAGGAAAGAAGGCTGTGACAGACTGCATACACCTGGAGAACAGAGCACACCTCACAAAACAGGTTAACATACCAAAGCCTTAATTTGGCAGGACCCAAGCTCTTCCCCCACTCCAGCTCACTGGTGGGAGGAAGAGAAATGGAGCAGGGAGGGGGTGGAAGCCTGGGACTGCTGAACACCCAGCCCTGGAGATCTGCTTTGGGAGCACAATCCTACATTGCATGGTGCTCTGGAGATTAGTGGGGTTGGAAAGCTAAGACAGGCAGAGTACTTAGAGACTGAGATTCCAGCTGTTTGTGGAGGACAAGGATACACATCCCGGCGCTCTGAAACAAAGGAAAGGCAGGCAGTCTGAGAGGCTTCCTAACAGCAAGAGGGCTGCTGAAGGGGCGGGGATGCATGGAGCTTGCTATGCAGGAGAAGGGATAGGTGGACAAGGTTGTCTGGGTGGGCTCTGCCCAGCAGGTTGGGAACTTTCAGAAGCTTCAGGCTCTCCATCCCCCTGGCTGGCTACTCAGCTCCAAGGCCCCCCACTGTGATGTGCACCCTACTGTGCCTTCCTCCCGGCCTGTCAGCACTGGCTCCCAAACCGGCAGTCACTGTGCTGGTGTCAGGCCAGCCAGAGGTGGTGTCCCACCTATGACAGCTACAGATGCAAAGCACAGAGGCTTACACCTGTGTGCTTGGCCCCCTGGCTCTGACAGTGGAGACAGGCACTGCAGTCGGGAAGCAGAAAACAGCTCTTTCCTCTGCCCAGGCACCAGCATCGCTCCCCTATGATCCCCAACTTCACTCTAGGGGTTGAGCAGTTCCAGAGACTAGAGCTTCTGGGCACTAGTTTGTTCCATATAGAAATATGAAATGTCAGAGGAACCTGGTTCAGAACAAAACCTCACCAACACTAGGAAAAGGGCCAAATGAAACTGAACTCACCAATCTTCCTGAAGAGAGTTCAAAATAAAAATCATAAACATGCTCATGGAGGTACAGAAAAAGAACTCAGGGTCGAATTTACGATGGAGATTCAATCATTAAGAAATTCCATATCTGAAATGAAATCTACAATGAAGGGATTTTAAAGCAGATTAGATGTAGTAGAAGAGATGGTAAATGGAATAGAAATTAGAGAAGAGGAATATAAGAAGCTGAGGCACAGAGAGAAAAAAGGATCTCTAGGAATAAAAGAATATTGAGAGAACTGTGTGACCAATCTAAATGCAGTAATATTCACATTAAAAGGGTACCAGAAGAAGGGGAGAGAGAAAAAGGGATAGATATTTGAGTATTTGCATATATCTGTAATAGAACAATAAATAATTATTTATGCCTTCACTTCCTCCCACCCAGTGTTGGGAATTTCACACCCAACAGATTAAAGGCTGTATTCCTTCTTAGGAATGAAATAGTCTGATTATCCTATGTCCAGAATGATGAGTTTCATAGGGACACAAAAGTATTCATGCTATTCTCATTAGCAATCTCTGGGGACAAATAAGGTATTCATAAAGCCACTTGAGACAAAGTCGATGTCCAAGTTCAGGTCCTATTCATGTATCCTTGTTTGAATGATCTTTCCCTCCACCCACTGAGGTTAAAGAAAGCATTTTAAAAATTGCCCATATATCTTCAGAGGTCACAACAGGCACAAACACACATATACACACACACTCATGAAAGGAAGATGTTACACATATTTAGCAATATTTTTATGAAAAGGGGGAAGGTTTACTGTTTCTTAAAATTTTCTCATTTTCTGCTTCCTGATTCATAAGTATCTAGGAGAATTGCCAAGGCAGAAGGGGGTATGACCATGTGAAACTTATAAGGATTTTAAGACAGATCAATTGGCCCTATAGAGGTATTTGCTTACATAATCACAAATAGCTAAAGCTTTAAAAATAACACTGACTTTATGGTGGTTTCATTATATTGGTAGTTTTGAGCATATTGAGAGGACTATAGTAAAGATATTAGCTCTACATCTTTATTGGCTTTTTCAGTGAAGATACTTTTACTTAAATGTAGTTTTTTGGGGCATACACATGTGCAATGTAAAGATTAAGTCCATGAGCAAGTTGTTATACCTGGTTTCATATACGTGTATTTTTAGTTGATAGTCCTGAGTTTTGCCAATAGTCTGACAATTTTTAGGCCGTTAGTGTTGGCCAATGAGTCTATGTGAAGGTAAATTTTGGTTAGTGTTAAGATGATATGCTCAATGTCCAGGAATATCATTTAATATTCAGCCCATTTTGCAGAGTAATCAATGCTGTGGGCTACTGAAAATCCATTATTATGTTGGAAGATTGTATCATTCCATTGAATGTGTCCTTTCTGAATGCAGGCTGTTTTATAGTGAACCATGTTGTGTTTGTGTGTAAAGATGGGTTTTTAGGGTAGTTAAGGTCTCAAGGGGCAGTTTAGGATATTATTTGGAGGCTACATTACAGAATTCTGACTTGTAGTGAAATAATCTGAATCTATGGGCAAGCTATAGCTGCAGCAGGAAGCAGACTTTTAGTGCAGAATCTTAGAGGCTGAGGGGTACTGATGGTCTTTTACCAAAGGATTCAACTGAAAAGCTGTGAGGCTATACATAGGTATTTGTAATATCATGGGGTCTGAAGGACATATGGGCTTCAGGGCAGCACTAGAGTTATTAATATTTGGACTGATATCAAGGCTTTTAGCTATGTATCCATACACTTGAATGTTGTTCAGCAATAAAAAGGAATGAACTACTGGTATAAGTAACATCATGAACAAATCACAAAATCATTTTTCTTAAATGGAAAACTTGAAAAATGACTGCATACATTAAAATTGCACCTATGTGCAAGTCAGGCAAAAGGAAAGCTAGAAAATTAGTAATCAAATTAATGTTTGAGAAGGAATGGAAAGAGGGGATTGAATAGAAAAATATGCTAAGGAACTCTCATAAAGATAGCAATATTCTATCTTGATTGGGGTGGTAGTTAGATGACAGTATGCATTTTCCAAAGCTCACTGAATTTTATACTAAAATAGCATTAATTTTACTGCATATAAATTATATTGAAATAAACTAGAATCAAAAGATTATTCCAGTAATTCATAAGTATACTCTATTGTCACTACACTCCAAAGCTCACTGAATTTTATACTAAAATAGCATTAATTTTACTGCATATAATTATATTGAAATAAACTAGAATCAAAAGATAATTCCAGTAATTCATAAGTATACTCTATTGTCACTACACTCATAACTGTAAACCTTTTGTCTATATCACTCTCAAAGATAAATGTGGTCTAAAATAACAAGGTTTATTTTTTGTTCCATAGGGTCAGCTCTCCATGCTATCTACACTACAGTCAGCTTATGGAGTGTTCTTGATCACCATGCTGTAAGGAAAAAGCACTTTGGAGTACCTTGCACTTGGCATTAAATGTTCCAGCCAGGAAGTGACACATATCACTTATTTTCAAAATTAATTAGCTAGAGGTAATAATATGGCCCAACCGTATCTGCTACATTAGTGACATGACTAAATATACAGAGATACAGAAAATCTGAAAGAAGATTAGATAGGTATACAAATATAGGTATAGCTTTATCAGTATATACTAAGCAAAAGTAATATGGTAGAGTAATATAAATATTATACAAAATGGAATTTAGGACAAAAATCATTACTATAGAAAAACAGAGTTACCACATGGTGCTAAAAGTCCAATTAATCAGGAAATAGATCAAATAGAGAAAAAAGTCAAGGAGAAAAAAAGTTAGGAGAAAGCTTAATGCAAGGTTGATTTAATGGACACATACAGAACGGTGTGCTCCTATAAGGGTTTTATTATTCTCATACATATACAGAAATTTTTAAAAATTGTTTATATACAATTTAAAAACTCAGTATACACAAAACTTTACTTGACCATCATATAATTAAGTTATACCTCAATTTTTAAAAATCTTTAATTTACTTGAAATTTTCAAAACACATTTCAAAATAATCTATGGACTAAGAAAGATATAGCAAGTGAATTTTAAACTTCTTGGAATTAAATAAAAATTTCACACCCAAAACTCACAAGGTGTAGGAAAAGTAATAGTTGAGGAAAATTTGACAACTTAAGAAGGTTCAAAAATAACAATAAATATAAACAATGTAGGAAAACATAATAAGTATAATAGTAGAAATCAAATGGTAGAAAATAAAGACAGAGTAAAAAGCATATCAAAAGGTAAAGTTGTTTTTGGCTAAGATTGGTGTGATTGATAACCTTACCATACTGATCAAGAAAAAAGAAAGCACACATATGCAATGTTGAGAATGAAAATAAGGAACATAATTACAGATACAGCTATAACTGATGATGACAATAGGCTGTAAGCATATATGGCAGGAAATTTACAAAATTTGCAAAACTGAATCAAGAGGAAACCACAATAGCCCAATAACTATTAAGATGTTTGAATCTACAGTTAAAACTCAACCAATATAGAAAAACAAGGTCCAGATGATTTTAGAGCAAATTATACCATACTTTCAAGGAACAGATAATTCCAATTTTAAACAAGGTTTTCCAGACAGTACAAAAAAAGGAGGGACAACTCCAAAATTCACTTTACAAGACCAGTATAACTTATTAACCAAATTAGGTTTGGCTAATATTAGAAAGAGATATTATAGGCTGATGTGAATTATGAAAACAAATGCAAAACAAACCAAATGCAAACCAAATGCAGCAATATATGTCAAAAACAATATAACATGAGTGATTTGAATTTATTGCAGTAATATAAAGTTGTGTTGCTATTATAAATTCATAAAATTTATAAATATTTACCAGATTAAAGGGAGGAAAATGTGTAATTAAGTAAATAAATGCAGAAAACAGTGATACAATGAAACACCATTGACAGAAAAACATAAAAAAAAACAAGATACATATGAAAGTTTCCTGAACGTAAGATAGTAGCAAACAATCTTAAAGAAAATGTACCAAACCATTCTTTTTATCATCAGAAAGAAAAAAAGGAATGCCTATACTAAGCTTTCAAAGATTTTCTAGGGATCTTTGCCAATGCTGTAGACATGTAAAAATTATGTACATTAGCAATCATGAATAGAACAAAAGTGGCTTAAGACCTATGTGGATAAAATTATTAAATTTTGTTGGAATATCCAAAGAAAACCAAAATGGAATTATACTTTATTGGTAGACAGGGAAAAATGTAAATTCTGTCTATACTGATGTATGTTAAATGTAGCTCCAATAAATGTCTCAAATGATTCCAGCAAATTCAAATTACTGGTAAAGCAAAGTTTCCAGAATATTCTAGAAGAATACGGTGGAAAAATTGTTTTACCTAATATCAAGATCTATTTGGAAGTTGTAATAATAAGAATAGTATTGCCAATGGGGAGACAAATTGATCAATGGAGTAAAATTGAGAGCCCTGCAAGCTATCATTTATATATGCCTATATAATATATGATGAACGTGACATTACCAGTCAATTGTGTAAAGGAATGGCTTGCACATAAGTGATATTAGAAAAATTGGTTATCCATTTTGGAGAAAATCATACTGGATTCTTCATATCCCCCCACAAAATCTCAATTCTAGATGGTTTAAAAACATAAATATGAAGGGTACATTTTGAAAATTTACAAGAAACTATAAAACCATTGTGCTCTCAATTATAAAGAATTGTTTCTTATACAAACAAAAAGGTCTAATCTATGATTATAATTAACTTCAAGTACATTAAAATTAATATTTTTATCAAGCAGACTCCAAAACTATGAAAATACAAAAACTACACAGATAGTAGTTAGTAACACATATTATCATTTTATAAGGAACTACAAATCAGTTATAGAAAAGACAAACATTCTTTAAAATGTGCATACTAATGAATAGGCATTACACAGAGGTAAAAAGAAATGGCCAGTAAATATACCAGAGATTTAGATATATAAACATATGTTAGCTATGGAGAAAAATTAAGCAGTATAAGGCAATAGGTGAAAAGAGTTGGATTTGGGATATATTTTGTGGATAGGCTGAAAAGGCCTTATAATACATTAGCTAAGGGTGTAAGAACAAAAATGAGAAACCAAAGATGACTCCTTGATTTTATGCCCTAGTCTAAAATCTTGTTAACATTTGTCATGGTGGGAAGATGAGCTTCGAGTAAGCTTCCTTGGGATTAAGTGATTAACTAAGAGTTTTGCTTTATACGTGTTAGGTTTGAGTTGCCTGTTAACCAGTAACTGATGCCTAAATTTGGAAAGTCTCTTCATATAACTATGGTAGTAAGTCAAGAGAAAAAAAAACCCATCTGATATTTCCATATATCATGAAAATGTATTTGGCAAAATTTGCATTCACTTGTTTTTTTTAAAGAAACTGGATTATAAAAGAATAGGTGGAAATTTGATGTGTAATGATGAAACATGAAAGAATTTCTATAAACGTCAGCATATGACACAGTAGCCACAATTATAACAATGCTGTAGCAAATAAGATTATTTAAGATAAAGAAATAATCTGTATAAAATTTGGATATGGTGGCAAATTTATTATATGTGTGTTAAGTTCTGGCCAGAATTGTTTTGTTGACTTGGCCCATTGATATATTAAGTAGAACTTGAAAATATGTAATTTTGCAGAACTAGAATTCCTTATATAGTAACAAAATGAATGTTTCAATATTATACTCCCCTATTTCTGAGTCTCCATTATAATAATTCAGAGGAGAGGTACTTTAGGGCATTAACCAGAATAGTAAGTAATTTAATGGAGAATAAGGGAGGCAGGGAATAAAAATTAGTGAGTTAGGAATTCACAATTTTATTAGGTGAAGCACAGGGGATTTTTTTCCTAGGGCAGTAAAACTTTTGTATGGTACTGTAGTGATGAATACATGGCATTATGCATTTGTCAAAAGCTCATAAAACTTCACAGCATAAAATTTAAACATTATTATATTTAAAATTAAAAAAAATCAATTAGGAGGTGGGAGGATCTCAGAATGGAATGCAAAATGAAATAAAAGAGTTAACTATTAGAAGGGGAGAGATAGGGGATTGAACATTGGGTGGAGCAATCAGAACACACACATTTATCAGTTCGGTTCACCTTAATATGGGCACATTCATGTGACCCCAAAACAATAATATTAGTAATATCAAAGTTCACTGTCACAGATCACCATAAGAAATATAATAGTAATGAAAAGGCTTGAATCATATTCAATGGTAAAAAGCTGAAAGCTTTTCCCCTAAGATCAGAAACAAGACAAGGATGGCCACTCTCACCACTTTTATCCAAAATAGTACTGAAAGTCCTAGACGCAGCAATGAGGCAAAGAAAAAAAAAAGGAATAAGAGGCATTCAAATTGGTAAGGAAGAGGTAAAATTGTCAATATTTGAAGATGGCATGATACCATGTATAGAAAATATAATACCCTAAAAAACTATTAGAACTAATAAATGAATTCAGTAAAGTTGCAGGTTGTAAAATCAATACACAGAAATCTGTTGCATTCCTATGTACTAACAACGAACTAGCAGAAAAAGAAATCAAGAAAACAATTCCATTTACAATTGCATCAAAAAGAATAAAAATACCTAGCTATAAACCTAACCAAAGAAGTGGAATACCTGTACTCTGATAATTATAAGATAGTGATGAAAGAAATCAATGAAGACACAAATAAATGAAAATCTACCCCATGCCATGGATAGGAAGAATTAATATTGTCAAAATGGTCATCCTGCCCAAAGCAATTTACAGATTCAATGCAGACCTTATCAAAATGTCAATGATATTTTTCAGTGAACTAGAGCAAATAATCCCCAAATCTATAAGGAAACACAAAAGACCCCAAATAGCCAAAGCAATCCTGAGAAAGATGAACAACACTGCAGCTATCACACTGCTTGCTTTCAAGCTATACTACAAAGCTACAATGAGTAAAACTATATGGTACTGGCACATAAATCTGTGGAATAGAATAGAGAGCCTAGAAATAAACCCATGCATATATGGTCAATTAATATATGACAAAGGAGGCAAGACTATACAATGGAGAAAACACAGTCTTTTCAATAACTGGTATTGAGAAAACTGGACATCTACATGAAAAAGAATAAAAATAGATCACTCACAGAAGTAAGCTATAAATGGATTAATGACCTAAATGTAAGACATGAGACCATGAAACTCTTAGAGGAAAACATGGCAGTAAACTCTTAAACACCAATGTCATGAATATTTTTCTGGATACGTTTCCCCAGGCAAGGGAAACAAAAACAAAACTAAACAAGTGAGACTATATCAAACTTAAAATCTTCTTCACAGCAAAGAAAACCCTCAACAAAAAAAAAACCCTCAATAAAACAAAACCTTCTCTACTGTATGGGAGAATATATTTGCAAATGATTTACCCAATAAGAGGTTAATATCCAAAAAATATAAAGAATTCATATAACTCATCACCAAGAAAAACAACTAAAAATGAGGAGAGGGCCTTTTTTTGAAAAACAGACATTTTTCCAAAGACATACAAATGGCCAACAGGCACATGAAAAAATGCTCCACATTGCTAATAATCAGGGAAATGCAAATTAAAACCACAGTGAGATATCACCTCACACAAGTCAGAATGGCCACTATCCAAAAGACAAGAAATAACAAGTGTTGACAAGGATGTGAAGAAAAGGAAAGCCTCCTACACTGTTGGTGGGAATGTAAATCAATCTAGCCATTGTGGAAAATAGTATGGAGATTCATCAAAAAAACTAAAATAGAAATGCCATACAACCCAGCAATTCCAACTCTGGGAATTTACCCAAAGAAAACAAAATCACTAATGCAAAAAGATACATGCACAATTATGTTCATTACCACATTATTTACAAAAGCCAACATATGGAATCAACCCAAGTGTTCATCAACAGATGAATGGATAAAGATGTAGTACATATACACATTGGAATATTATTCAGCCATAAGAAAGAAGGAAAACCTGCCATTTGTAACAAGTGCATGGACCTAGACAGCATCATGCTAAACAAAATAAGTCAGACAGAGAAGACAAACACCATATGATTTCACCTATGTGTGGAATCTAAAAAAACAGAAACAAACAAACAAAAAAGAAATAGACCCATAAAAGCTGACAACAAATCATTGGTTACCAGGAGGAGGGGAAAGGGAAGGGGCACAGGTGAAATAGGTAAAGAGATAAAGAGGTACAAACTTCAAATTACAAAATAAATTAGTCATAGGAATGGAAGTACAACACAGAGAATATAACCAATATTATTATAATATCTTGGTATGGTAGATGGGGTAACTACACTTACTGTGGCGAACGCTTAATAAGGTATATAATAATCAAGTCACTATGTTGTACATCTAAAACTAATATACTATTCTAACTATATTCCGATTAAAAAATAAAATAAAAAAGAAGAAAAGGTTTGAAATATTTTGAGAAATACAAAAATGTGGTACAGAGACATGAAGTGAGCAAATACTGTTGGAAAATGGTGGTGATACATGGTGTGTTGGGGTGTCATGGGGAAGACAGTGTACACAGAGAAGACAAGTTGTGACTGTGGCATCTTACTATGTGGATGGACAGTGACTGCAGAGGGGTATGGGGGGACTCGATAATAAGGGTGAATGTAGTAACCACAATTTTTTTTGTGTGAAACCTTCATAAGATTGTATATCAATGACACTTTAATAAAAAATAATAATAATAGTAATAAAAGAAAAAAAAATTAACTATTACAGATATATGACCTGACCTCACTGAATGGGGAGGGAGAAAAGGTGCAGACATAAGTAACTTTGAAAGTTATGGCAACTGTAAGACTACAGGCAAAGGAACTGTACACAATAGTACTCTAGTTGGTGAAGTTATTTCTCATGTGGGTGAGGGTTAATAGTTCTGAAAACATTGTACATGTATACTGGGATTAAGCAGAAGGAAGTAGATCTCAGATGGGAGAAGCCAGGCTTCTCTTTATTGGAACTGGAGGAAGAAGTCTAGAAATAAACCATGTAGTATTGGATTAGAGCCAGATCCATTAGTCTGAACCCATATTTAGCTTAATATAGGTAGAGATGGGTAGATGTGGGAATTATAGATACGTGTATATGTATAGATATGTGTACATTCGTATATTTCCTAGCATATTGCTGGCTGAAAGAGCTTAGAAGCAATAACACACCAGGAACAATAAGCACAGTCAGCATAAAAAACTATCTGCTAGTAAAAGGAATCAAGGCTCCTTGGAGAAATGTCTGATTCTAGGTCTGGGGCAGGGAATACATAAGATGATCCTGAATCGTCATGTAGCGTCTGGGTAACAAAGTGCTAACAATCCCAAATGATGAGGACATGCCAAAAGTACACAAGAGTCAAACTAGGAGAACTCTCAAAGGCCAAAGTGGGAGCAATTTGACATAAAATAGTGTTCATGAAAAAATGACATAAGTAGAGTTATTTTTAAATGGAGCTGAAGCAGCCATTTCAGAACTCCTTGCACATCCTGTTCTCTGAATTTTTGAACTGGGGCGAACTGTCAACATTCTAAGAAGTCAGTAAGAATGAAAATATCCTGTTTCATAAGACTGATATAAGTGAACTTTTGTCTAGTGACTACTTTGCCTGACCAATCAATGAAGTACAAATCCAGCCTTGTTTGTAGCATCAATGAATTATTAAAAACAATTACCTAATATAGTTCCTTTTTTCCCATAAAAAATCTTGAGTCCACCTCCTGTAATCAGGACACTATTTAAGATTATACTTGTCTGTGTACCAAGAATTGCAATTCTTTGATCCCAAATAAACACTTTGCCTCTTGAAATTGTTTCTTGTTTTTAGGCTTGGATTATCATCCTAAGAATATACCAAACATCTATAAATCCATACTGATATTCACAAATGATTGAATAAGTAAGTAAATGGAACTGAAGAAACAAATTTCCATACTAAAGAATTATAAATAATTTATGTAAATATTCTCCCCTCAAGGAGGTGGAGCTTAATTCCCCACCTCTTGAATATAAGCTATGCTTAGCATCTTGTTTCCAATGTATGTAGAAAACGAAAAACATAACTTGATAGTGAGGCAGGTGATAGTGGGACAGTGCCCTTACAAGTCCCAAAAAACCCCAGACAGACATCAGCTGCTCTGACTGGTTGTGCCCTGGGCGAATGAAGCTCAGCCAGTACGCTTAGATAGCCTCAGCTGCTTGCATTGGTTATGCCCCAGCAAATGGAGCGTTGTACTTTCAGCCAATCAGGAGTGAGGGGTGATGTCATTAGGGGGTGGGACTTTCTCCTCTTAGGAGGCAATATAAACCCCAAACACCACAGCCCTGATGGCTTCATCTCTTGGAACCTCTCCTACCTAGCAGGAGTACTTGCTTTCTCTTTCACTCATTAAAAGCTTCGCTGGTTGCTCCATACTCACGTCTGCTGGCTGCATTATTCATCAACTCTGAGACATGATCCTGGGAAAAACAGCATTCTGGCCAGTGACAATAGTGTAGAAACCTGACAAACACCAACCAGGTAATTCATGTTAATATCACCAGTGCATCTTTGATATATAATGAGAATTAGTATTCCTTTCTGTGATCTTCCTCTAAAAACCCATAACCTCAATATAATCAAGAGATAAACATCAGACAAACTCCATCTGAGGGGCATTCTTCTAAACATCTGATCAGAACTGAAGGAAATAAAGAAAGTCTAAGAAACTATCATGGTCTAGATGAGCCTGACTAAGTGTAACGTGATACTGTGGGTGAGATCATGGAAAAGAAAAAGGACAGTGTCCTGCCAATGGGTCTCAGCCCCTGGTAAGTTCACTGTGGATTCCATGAGACTGAGGAATGGCAGTGGAATGTTCTTGGGGTGAAAGGATTTATACTCAACTTAATTCCCATGGTGGGAAGTCAATCACTAGACTCCTGTCCACTCAGAGCGAGTCTGCAGGCAGCAGGCTGGTCTCTGCCTCTGGGCCTCTCTGCCCCTGCAGCTGTCTCAGTCTCTGTCCTCGGTGCTGCCACCACTCCAGCCTCTGCTCTGCTCTCCTGCAGCCTTGCAGCCATGGTACCGTGTTGCCCAGAACACTGGGCAGAGCTCTTTATATAGAGTCAATAGCAACGTATCGCCCACACATGTGTAGTGAACTAGCCGACCAGGGCCAGGTGAGAATCCTGGCCACAGGAACCTTCACTTTCTCCACAGAATAAAACATGGAATTGAATTGCAATGTATCAATATTGGTTCATTGGTTGTGACAAATGTACATTTTAATGTAAGATGTTAGCAATAGGGAAAACTGGGTATAAGTATTATGGGATTCTCTGCACTATTTTCACAACATTTCTATGAATTGAAAACTAAAAGAAGATTATTAAAAAGTTAACACAAGGCAAAATAGTAATATGATTATTATTTAATCTATGAAAGAAATATACTCTGTAATTAATACCTTACTACCAAGAAAAAGAAAGTGTAGTGGAAATTCATGAAAAGTAGCCTGTTGAATGCTTACTCATTTTTTCAAAATTTAGTTGAGTGTCTTCTCAATTTTGAGGGTTTTACTGTTTCATTATTTATGTTCCTTTTCTACTCAGTGTTATACTTACTGGCATATTTACATGTGTCCCTGCATTTTGGCATAAATTCCTGAGTAGGAGCTGTGATTATTTTTCTCGACATAGCCAGTGTCCAGCAAACATAAGCATAAATAGTTAAGTGTGTGCTTATTAAATGCATGGAGATTGAGACTATGAAAGAGAAAAAACTAAAGACAAACTGTGGGAATACCATACAGGAAACAAGAAGATAAAACAGAAGACATCATTTAAGAAAGTAGAGAAGATTAAGAACAGTACTTAAGTATCATGGGAGGAAAGAGGGTGAAGTTTCAAAGAGAAAAGGTCAGTAGTGTCAAGTGCATCAAAGAGAATATGGGGAATTTTTATTAAGATTACATGTTGTCAGTTGAATTATGCCCTCCAAAATACTATGTTCAAGTCCTAACCCCATGAGCATGATCTTATTTGGAAATAGGGTCTTCAAAGATTTAATCAAGTTAAGATTACAGTATATTGGATTAGGGTCCCTAATCCAGTGAAAGAAGAGGGAGATTTAGATGCAGAAACATGGAGACAGCACACAGGGAAGAAGACCACATCAGGATGAAGGCAGATTGGAGTGATGTCACTGCAAAATAAGAAATTACAAGAATACATGGATTGACAGCAACCACAAGAAGCTAGGAAGAATTATTGAAGGTTTCTTCTTAGTATGCCTGCAGGTAGTGAGGACCTGTTGACACCTTTACTTCAGACTTCTGACCTCCAGAACTGTGAGAAAATACATTTCAGTTGTTTAACCACCCAGTTGCAGTTATTATAGTAGCACTGGGAAACCAATGCATTGAAAGGAACTGAATGATCAGGGCCTCACTGAGAGTGTTCCAGTAAACTTATTTTAGATGGGAGACACAAACCAAAATTATGAATAGCTGATAAATGTGTTAGTGGAAATGAAATTAATTCCATACACATAAACCATTATTTGAAAATTACTTGAAGTGACCAAAACCAAAATAAATTTTGTTTTTTCACTTATTATATATAACAATTATTTTAAAGTTTTATATTAAGCAACTTTGCAAGGCTAGAAAAGCCTCCAATACATTGGAGTAGATACATTCCAAGACCCCCAGTGGATGCCTGAAACTGCTGATAATACCAAACCTATATATATTATATTTGTTTATACATACAAAGCTATTAAAAATGTTGAATTTGTTAATAGGCACAAGAAGAGATTAACAATAACTAATAACAAAATACAGCAAGTATAGCAATCTACTATAACAAAAGTTATGTGAATGTAGTTTCTCTTTCTCTTTCTCAAAATATTGTATTGTAGTCACCTTTATTCTGGTGATGATGAGAGATAATAAAATGCCTACCTAATGATGTGAAGCAAGGTGAACAGTGTAGGATTGTGATGGAGCATTCGTCTACTATGCATTTTCTGATAGTGGGTCAGAGGGAGGATCATCTGATTCCACACCACAGCTGACTGTGGGTAACTGGAACTGCAGAAAGTGAAACCACAGATAAGAGGCAACTACTAGAATAATCTCTTGGAGTCAGAAAGGCCATGAACCTACTATTTAAATGTTCAGCAGTGGGACCAAAAGCCTGGTTGTTAATCTACTTAATTCACTTGACCCTTTCTGAAACTCAGCTTCCCTATGATGTAAAAAGAGAATGATAGAACTATCTTACTTAGCATCTTTTGAGGGAATTAATAAGTAGATAATACATTGTACTATAGGGTAAGTAGAGGGTGGAAGGTTGAATCGAAGTCAGTGCAGGACCAAACAAGTGATTTCACTCACAGATTTTTAATCTAGCCTAGAAAAGACTCAGAAATACAGTTATGTTGTGTGTTGTACCCTAGGATAAATGCCTTGAAACTTGGGAAAGAGGACAATAAAAGAGGAAGCTCGTATAGAAAAGAACCAATTTTCTCTGAAGGCTTTTAAAGTTTTCTGCATGTGCTCCAATATGACTGAGAAAGCTGCCAAGGAGATGGTAGGTTTTCTTTGTCCTCTAAAGTGTTGAATTATTTGAAAAGCTTGCAATCTAGTTTTAGAAATGCATCTAAAAGAATTAAGTACAATAAATATGAATGGAGGCCTTGTGTGGTTTCACTTCCTCACAACTAGAATAAAGAAAATCCATTGTTCTTCACTTTTAGGCAAATTATTAAATTGGATTATGTTATCAATGTCTCCTTGAGAAGAAATAAAGATATTAGCTCCCTACAGAGTTGAAAAGGGAACTCTCAAATGTTTAGGGCATCTTCATGAAGGTGAGGAGATAATCTAAAACAAATCTGAAAGGTGATCTTTACCTTAGGCCATGGGTAATATGGGGAAACTTGTCCATTGTTTTTCATGTGATCATGGAGGAACAATAACAAGGAAAACTGTCAGGCTGTTTTAACATCTTTCTTTCTGTCAGGATAGAAAGGAGACCATTACACATCTGCATTAGTAAGGGGAGAAAATTTTACCTTAAATCAGGAACAGTGGTAGAAATGACAAGCTGCTCTGGTCTGAATAAATTTAAGAAAGGATAATGGATTCTTCATAATTTTCTCCTGTTTTTTGCAACTTTAATATATACTCTGCATTAGTAGTGATGCTCTCAAGGTGGTGGTGGTTTTGTGAGGGTACAGGTAGAATAGTCCAAACTATGACCACTGGAGAAGTAAAAATCACATAATCACACATTGAGCAAGACAACTGAATCTTCCTATGTGAATTATAACTACTTATATCTATGATTATTAAAAATAAATTATATTGGTTTACCTATCAGATGTACCTACTAGTTGCATTATTGTGATTTTATGATGTTTCTTATCCTCCTATTTTAAATATATATCAGGATCAGCTTTTGGAAAATGCTGCCTTCTTTTTCATACCTTTTCTGAGCATAATGGGGTCCTGAGTTTGGACCATCACATCATTTAGTCAGTACAATCCAACAGAAATTTCTGTGATGATAGGAATGCTCCATATCTGTGCTGTCTTGTATAACAGTCACTGCCCATGGGGCTATTGAATTCTTGAAATTGACTGTGAGACTGAGAACTTTTTTTTTTTAATCCTTATTGAGGAATTATTTATATATAATAAAAAATGTAACCACAACTTCCATTTCCTATGCTCTTTATTCCTTTCTATAGACTCATATGTTCATGTAGTATCATCTTCCTTCTGCCTAAGTTCTTTAACATTTGCTATAGTGTGAATCTGCTGGTGATGAAGTCTTTGAGCTCTTCAATATAAGAAAAGTTTTTTTCTTAGCTTTATTTTTATAGGTATCTTTACTGAATATAGAATTCTAGGTTAGCAGTGTTTTGTTTTCAGTATTTAAAAATGCTATTTCACTGTCTTCTCACTTGCATTTTTCAAATGAGAAGTGCTATATTATTTCTTTGTGGGATTTTTTTTGCTGTCATCCTTATCCCCTTATGTAATGCCACATTTTTTGTTTTTCACTGATTTTTAGTCATTTAATTTTAATATGCCTTTGTGTTGTTTTATTCAGTTTTCTTTTGCTTGGGGTTCATTGACCTTCAATAGAACTGTCAAATATGGAAAATTTTTAGCCATGATATCTTCAAATAATTTTTCTGTCCCTCCTTCTAATCAAATTTGAACATGTGTTACATTTCACTGATGTTCTGTTCATTTTTTTAAAGTCTATTTTGTCTCTGTGTTTGTTTTGGATAGTGTCTATTGCTATTTTTTAAAGTTCATTAATATTTTCATCTACAATGTCTAATCTGTGTTCAATCCAGAACGATTCTCATTACACATTATAGTTTTCATCTCTGGGTCTTTTTTATACTCTTTAATGTTTCCACTTAGCTTTTTGAACATAGAGAAAATAACTATAATAGTTATAATGTCCTTATCTTTTAATTCTAACATTGATATCTGTTCTCAGTAAGTTTCAATTTATTGATTCTTCTCTTTAATATGGGTTGTATACCCTTGCTTATTTGCGTGCCTGATGATTTTTGATCTGTTACCAGACATTTTGAATTCTCTTTTGGATTCTGGACTTTTAGAAACTCCTATAAATATTCTTAAGCTTTGTTCTGGGATGCAATTAAGTTACTTGAAAATAATTTGATGATTTGGTTCTGATTTTAAATATTTATTATGTGACAGTGGAGGATTGCTCAGCTTAGAGTTAACTATCCCCAACTACTGAAGCAAAACCCTTCAGTGCTCTCTCACTGCTCAGTCTCTCGGAGGGAACAAGCAATATATTCAGCCCTGTGTGAGAATCAGGGAGTTTTATTGCTAATCCTTCTCAGTGTGTTTTTGTTTTGTTTTAGCTTTAAGTAGTTTTTTCACAATGCATGCAGTCATTGACTAGCACTGGCTGAATAGGAATGCTTGAGGGAATAATCTGCATCTCTCTGTGGGCTGCCTTCTCTCCAGTACTCTTCCTGCGAACTCTATTCACCTTCCTTCCTATCTGTCTCTGCATCTCCTCGATAGAGGGAGTCTATCTGGATTTGCCTGGGTTCCTCAACACTAGAAACTCCCTCAAGGAAATAAACTGGAACAATGGTAGAGCATAACTATTTGGTTCCATCTCCCAGAGACCCCCGTTATATATGGCTTGCTTTCCATTTTCTTGAAAACTGTTTCTCATATATTTTGTTAAGTGTTTTCTTCCATTTTATTGTTCAGGTGGAAGGGTAAATCCATTCTCTATGTTGTCTGTCGATCAGAGTGGAAGTCAAGAACTGCCTTTTTTAAGTTAAATTTAAATTTAAGCACTTAGAAGTTGTTTACGGCTGCCCATAACCATAGTTAAGAAACCATAGTTACCTTCTGCCCATCCCAAACTGATAACAAAAATTGTTATGCAGTGATTAGTTTCAGGAGACACCAAAGGAACAAATATTGTCCCTTTAGAATATGTCTTTAGGATGACAGAAGGGGCTTAACATGTAGCGTTCATAGTATAGACAGACCTTGATTGTTACCTGTCACTTTTAATGCTGCAGTGTAATCAGGAAAGATCCAGGTTTTTTTGGATGCAACATAAAATTTGATAGGATCTCCTTAAGAAAAAGACCACAAACAGAAAACAAAAATTATATTTGAAAGTAAACGTTTATTTAAATTAGAAATAAAAAATAAAATTAAAATTAGAAATCAATTATTACAAATTACAAAGTTTAAACAATTGACAAATATTACAGATATACAAATCAGAAACAAAATACACACATAGTTTTCATCTCTGGGTCTTTTTTATACAACTCTGCCTATACATCTCTGGGTCTTATACAACTCAATGATACCTTTAATTTTTACATTATTGGCTGAATACTCTCTTGAGATATTGCTTCACAACACAATTTTCAATAAAGAGAAAGGAGAAAAATAATTCAGTCTTTTCTTTAGCATGTTTCACTTAAATTTGTCACTTATTGAAATATTAGGAAAGTCTTTTCAGGTTCACAACTCATTATTTGTAATGTCCTATAAATTTTTAGGATTGTTGTCAAATTTTGGAAAAACACTGTCAAATTTCCTTGATATAATGAATTTTAAGATTTCAGGCCATTAGAAGAATCCTTATGCTGTAATTAATATAAAATACTATTTAAGCTGAGATATTGCAAACTAGTTTGCTCTCAGTGTCCTCATTGTAGAAACATTAGTGTTATGTATCTTCATCAATGTTAATATATCATGCATGACAGGAACAAACTTCTATTCTTACTATAATTGAATCATCAACTTAGAATTTTACACATCTGATGATCATCTCCATACTTTTAAACACTTGTTTTTCCTTCATTACCTATATACTTTTGGTAAAAGGCACTATGGAATATATACATATGTGCTATGTCTTCCATTCTACATCTTGTGTCACAATGTTGATTCATTTTGTGCAGAGGTGTGAGGAGTGTTCCTGGAAGTCACTCTTACCCTTGGATGGCCATCAGTAATGAAATCATGTACACTTTCGGCTGCAGAATATATCTCACTGATTTCAAACTAAATGTATTCTCTTCTTGACTTCCTGGTTCAGTCCTCCTCCAAATTCCTTTAATGTCAACTAACTCAGTGGAAGGATGATGAAGAGGAAATCGATTAAAAAACGTAATAGTTTATTCTCTTGCAAATAAGATATATTCTCAATTTTTACAAAAATATTTGACTATGGAGGAGTGGGCGGAAGATGGCGGCGTGAGTAGAGCAGCGGAAATCTCCTCCCAAAACCACATATATCTATGAAAATATAACAAAGACAACCCTTCCTAGAATAAAGACCAGAGGACACAGGACAATATCCAGACCACATCCACACCTGACAGAACCCAGCGCCTCGCGAAGGGGGTAAGATACAAGCCCCGGCCCCGCGGGACCCGAGCGCCCCTCCCCCCAGCTCCCGGCAGGAGAAGAGCAGGCAGAGCGGGAGGGAGACGGAGCACAGGGCTGCCGAACACCCAGCCCCAGCCATCCGGGCCAGAGTGCAGGGCCCTCGATACTGGGAAAACAGGGCAGCAAGAACAGTGAGCAGGCACTGGAGGCTGGGCGACAGAGGACATAAGAAAAGCGCGCGACCATTTTTTTTTTTTTTGCTTTTTTGCTGCTTTGTTTTGGCGAGCGCTTTTTGGAAGTCTTAAAGGGACAGGGACCCCAATAGTAGGGAAACAGGGCAGAAAGACCGGTGAGCAGAGGCCTGAGGCTGGCACCGGAGAATAAAGAAAAACGAACGACCACCTTTTTTTTTTAATTAAAAAAATTTTTTTTTTTAATTAAAAAAATTTTTTTTCTTGTTTTTTTTGTGGTCGTTGTTTTGTTTTGGCGGGTGCTTTTTGGAAGTCTTAAAGGGGCAGGGCGGGTCACTTAATCCAGAGGTAGGGAATCCGGGATCTCTGGGCACCCTAACCCCTGGGCTGCAGGGAGCAGGGAGGCCCCTTACGGAGATAAATAGCCTCCTAGCAGCTCCTGCTCCAACGCGACTCCACCATTTTGGAGCAGCTGCCCGAGCCAGGCCACGCCCACAGCAACAGCGGAGATTAACTCCATAGCAGCCGGGCAGGAAGCAGAAACCCTGTCTGCGCGCAGCTGCGCAGCACAAGCCACTAGAGGCCGCTGTTCTCCCAGGAGAGGAGGGCCACAAACCAACAAGAAAGGAAGTCCTTCCAGCCGTCACTCGTCCCAGTTCTGCAGACTATTCCTATCACCATGAAAAGGCAAAGCTACATGCAGACAAAGATCACAGAGACAACACCAGAGAAGGAGACAGACCTAACCAGTCTTCCTGACAAAGAATTCAAAATAAGAATCATAAACATGCTGACAGAGATGCAGAGAAATACGCAAGAAAAATGGGATGAAGTCCGGAAAGAGATCACAGATGCCAGAAAGGAGATCGCAGAAATGAAACAAACTCTGGAAGGGTTTATAAGCAGAATGGATAGAATGCAAGAGGCCATTGATGGAATTGAAATCAGAGAACAGGAACGCATAGAAGCTGACATAGAGAGAGACAAAAGGATCTCCAGGAATGAAACAATATTAAGAGAACTGTGTGACCAATCTAAAAGGAGCAATATCCGTATTATAGGGGTCCCAGAAGAAGAAGAGAGAGGCAAAGAGATGGAAAGTATCTTAGAAGAAATAATTGCTGAAAACTTCCCCACACTGGGGGAGGAAGTAATCAAACAGACCACGGAAATACACAGAACCCCCAACAGAAAGGATCCAAGAAGGGCAACACCAAGACACATAATAATTAAAATGGCAAAGATCAAGGACAAGGAAAGAGTGTTAAAGGCAGCTAGAGAGAAAAAGGTCACCTATAAAGGGAAACCCATCAGGCTAACGTCAGATTTCTCAACAGAAACCCTACAGGCCAGAAGAGAATGGCATGATATATTTAATACAATGAAACAGAAGGGCCTTGAACCAAGGATACTGTATCCAGCACGACTATCATTCAAATATGACGGTGGGATTAAACAATTCCCAGACAAACAAAAGCTGAGGGAATTTGCTTTCCACAAACCACCTCTACAGAACATCTTACAGGGACTGCTCTAGATGGGAGCACTCCTAGAAAGAGCACAGCACAAAACACCCAACATATGAAGAATCGAGGAGGAGGAACAAGAAGGGAGAGAAGAAAAGAATCTCCAGACAGTGTATATAACAGCTCAATAAGCGAGCTAAGTTAGGCAGTAAGACACTAAAGAGGCTAACCTTGAACCTTTGGTAACCACGAATTTAAAGCCTGCAATGGCAATAAGTACATATCTTTCAATAGTCACCCTAAATGTTAATGGGTTGAATGCACCAATCAAAAGACACAGAGTAACAGAATGGATAAAAAAGCAAGACCCATCTATATGCTGCTTACAAGAAACTCACCTCAAACCCAAAGACATGTACAGACTAAAAGTCAAGGGATGGAAAAACATATTTCAAGCAAACAACAGTGAGAAGAAAGCAGGGGTTGCAGTACTAATATCAGACAAAATAGACTTCAAAACAAAGAAAGTAACAAGAGATAAAGAAGGACACTACATAATGATAAAGGGCTCAGTCCAACAAGAGGATATAACCATTCTAAATATATATGCACCCAACACAGGAGCACCAGCATATGTGAAACAAATACTAACAGAACTAAAGGGGGATATAGACTGCAATGCATTCATTCTAGGAGACTTCAACACACCACTCACCACAAAGGATAGATCCACTGAGCAGAAAATAAGTAAGGATACGGAAGCACTGAACAACACAGTAGAGCAGATGGACCTAATAGACATCTATAGAACTCTACATCCAAAAGCAGCGGGATATACATTCTTCTCAAGTGCACATGGAACATTCTCCAGAATAGACCACATACTAGGCCACAAAAAGAGCCTCAGAAAATTCCAAAAGATTGAAATCCTACCAACCAACTTTTCAGACCACAAAGGCATAAAACTAGAAATAAACTGTACAAAGAAAGCAAAGAGGCTCACAAACACATGGAGGCTTAACAACACGCTCCTAAATAATCAATGGATCAATGACCAAATCAAAATGGAGATCCAGCAATATATGGAAACAAATGACAACAACAACACTAAGCCCCAACTTCTGTGGGACACAGCAAAAGCAGTCTTAAGAGGAAAGTATATAGCAATCCAAGCATATTTAAAAAAGGAAGAGCAATCCCAAATGAATGGTCTAATGTCACAATTATCGAAATTGGAAAAAGAAGAACAGATGAGGCCTAAGGTCAGCAAAAGGAGGGACATAATAAAGATCAGAGAAGAAATAAATAAAATTGAGAAGAATAAAACAATAGCAAAAATCAATGAAACCAAGAGCTGGTTCTTCGAGAAAATAAACAAAATAGATAAGCCTCTAGCCAGACTTATTAAGAAGAAAAGAGAATCAACACAAATCAACAGTATCAGAAACGAGAAAGGAAAAATCACGACGGACCCCACGGAAATGCAAAGAATTATTGGAGAATACTATGAAAACCTATATGCTAACAAGCTGGGAAACCTAGGAGAAATGGACAACTTCCTAGAAAAATATAACCTTCCAAGATTGACCCAGGAAGAAACAGAAAATCTAAACAGACCAATTACCAGCAATGAAATTGAAGAGGTAATCAAAAAACTACCAAAGAACAAAACCCCCGGGCCAGATGGATTTACCTCAGAATTTTATCAGACATACAGGGAAGACATAATACCCATTCTCCTTAAAGTTTTCCAAAAAATAGAGGAGGAGGGGATACTCCCAAACTCATTCTATGAAGCTAACATCACCCTAATACCAAAACCAGGCAAAGACCCCACCAAAAAAGAAAACTACAGACCAATATCCCTGATGAACGTAGATGCAAAAATACTCAACAAAATATTAGCAAACCGAATTCAAAAATACATCAAAAGGATCATACACCATGACCAAGTGGGATTCATTCCAGGGATGCAAGGATGGTACAACATTCGAAAGTCCATCAACATCATCCACCACATCAACAAAAAGAAAGACAAAAACCACATGATCATCTCCATAGATGCTGAAAAAGCATTTGACAAAGTTCAACATCCATTCATGTTAAAAACTCTCAGCAAAATGGGAATAGAGGGCAAGTACCTCAACATAATAAAGGCCATCTATGATAAGCCAACAGCCAACATTATATTGAACAGCGAGAAGCTGAAAGCATTTCCTCTGAGATCGGGAACTAGACAGGGATGCCCACTCTCTCCACTGTTATTTAACATAGTACTGGAGGTCCTAGCCACGGCAATCAGACAAAATAAAGAAATACAAGGAATCCAGATTGGTAAAGAAGAAGTTAAACTGTCACTATTTGCAGATGACATGATACTGTACATAAAAAACCCTAAAGACTCCACCCCAAAACTACTAGAACTGATATCGGAATACAGCAAAGTTGCAGGATACAAAATCAACACACAGAAATCTGTGGCTTTCCTATATACTAACAATGAACCAACAGAAAGAGAAATCAGGAAAACAACTCCATTCACAATTGCATCAAAAAAAATAAAATACCTAGGAATAAACCTAACCAAAGAAATGAAAGACTTATACTCTGAAAACTACAAGTCACTCTTAAGAGAAATTAAAGGGGACACTAACAGATGGAAACTCATCCCATGCTCGTGGCTAGGAAGAATTAATATCGTTAAAATGGCCATCCTGCCCAAAGCAATATACAGATTTGATGCAATCCCTATGAAACTACCAGCAACATTCTTCAATGAACTGGAACAAATAATTCAAAAATTCATATGGAAACACCAAAGACCCCGAATAGCCAAAGCAATCCTGAGAAAGAAGAATAAAGTAGGGGGGATCTCACTCCCCAACTTCAAGCTCTACTATAAAGCCATAGTAATCAAGACAATTTGGTACTGGCACAAGAGCAGAGCCACAGACCAATGGAACAGACTAGAGAATCCAGACATTAACCCAGACATATATGGTCAATTAATATTTGATAAAGGAGCCATGGACATACAATGGCGAAATGACAGTCTCTTCAACAGGTGGTGCTGGCAAAACTGGACAGCTACATATAGGAGAATGAAACTGGACCATTGTCTAACCCCATATACAAAATAAACTCAAAATGGATCAAAGACCTGAATGTAAGCCATGAAACCATTAAACTCTTGGAAGAAAACATAGGCGAAAACCTCTTAGACATAAACATGAGTGACCTCTTCTTGAACATATCTCCCCGGGCAAGGAAAACAACAGCAAAAATGAGTAAGTGGGACTATATTAAGCTGAAAAGCTTCTGTACAGCAAAAGACACCATCAATAGAACAAGAAGGATCCCTACAGTATGGGAGAATATATTTGAAAATGACACATCCGATAAAGGCTTGACGTCCAGAATATATAAGGAGCTCTCACGCCTCAACAAACAAAAAACAAATAACCCAATTAAAAAATGGGCAGAGGAACTGAACAGACAGTTCTCCAAAAAAGAAATACAGATGGCCAACAGATACATGAAAAGATGCTCCACATCGCTAATTATCAGAGAAATGCAAATTAAAACTACAATGAGGTATCACCTCACACCAGTAAGGATGGCTGCCATCCAAAAGACAAACAACAACAAATGTTGGCGAGGCTGTGGAGAAAGGGGAACCCTCCTACACTGCTGGTGGGAATGTAAGTTAGTTCAACCATTGTGGAAAGCAGTATGGAGGTACATCAAAATGCTCAAAACAGACTTACCATTTGACATAGGAATTGCACTCCTAGGAATTTACCCTAAGAATGCAGCAATCAAGTTTGAGAAAGACAGATGCACCCCTATGTTTATTGCAGCACTATTTACAATAGCCAAGAATTGGAAGCAACCTAAATGTCCATCAATAGATGAATGGATAAAGAAGATGTGGTACATATACACAATGGAATACTACTCAGCTATAAGAAAAGGGCAAATCCAATCATTTGCAGCAACATGGATGGAGCTGGAGGGTATTATGCTCAGTGAAACAAGCCAAGCGGAGAAAGAGAAATACCAAATGATTTCACTTATCTGTGGAATATAAGAACAAAGGAAAAACTGAAGGAACAAAACAGCAGCAGAATCACAGAACTCAAGAATGGACTAACAGGTACCAAAGGGAAAGGGACTGGGGAGGATGGGTGGGTAGGGAGGGATAAGGGGGGGAGAAGTAGGGGGGTATTAAGATTAACATGCATGGGGGGGTAGGAGAAAAGGGAGCTCTGTACAACACAGAGAAGGCAAGTAGTGATTCTACAACATTTTGCTATGCTGATGGACAGTGACTGTAAAGGGGTTTATAGGGGAGACCTGGTACAGGGGAGAGCCTAGTAAACATAATATTCGTCATGTAAGTGTAGATTAGTGATAGCAAAAAAAAAAAAAAAAAAGGGGCAGTTCCTGTGTGGTAACCTCCAACGAGTTCTACACAAGGGTATAAAGGGCATATAAAAGTGTAGGCAAAGGGTCTGTTTGTGTTTATACAGAGGATCAAATCCTAATTGGGCTACCCCGAAAATGAACTAAGATACGATATGAAAAAGAACTTCCAACATCTGCACTCTCTGGAAGACTCATGCCAGAAGATGATCATCAAAAAACCCCAACAAAGATCCACGCACTGCTACAGCTGTAGATGCACTCGTCCCACCAGTTCCTGGACTTGCCATGGGAATGAGGAAGGAGATATCTAAGCTGGCCTGTGCATACAGTAAAACAACAAAATTGGACTGGATCTATACTGTTGGAACTCAACCAAGAATTTGGAGAAGTGCAAATTGTAGCGCTCCAAAGTCTTACAACTATAAACTATTTATTGTTAAAAGAACATATGGCATGTGAACAGTCCCCAGGAATGGGTTGTTTTAATTTGTCTGATTTCTCTCAGACTGTTCAAGTTCATTTGGACAATATCCACCATATCATAGATAAGTTTTCACAAATGCCTAAGGTGCCTAACTGGTTTTCTTGGTTTCACTGCAGATGGCTAGTAATTACAGATATGCTTTGGTTATGTAACTATACTCCTATTATGTTAATGTGTGTGTGCAATTTAAGTAGTAGCTTAAAACCTATACATGCTGAAGTTACTCTACAAGAAGATATGTCAAAGAAATAATCAATCTTCCCATGTTTTCTCCCGCCTGCTACTTCTATAGCTTTTCTTCTTCCTTCCTAATTACAACCCTTAAATAGAATTCGTGCCTCATATCAAATTTACCGAGTATCATAATTCTTCCAAGTGGTAAAGATACCTCAAGACAAATGCTGGGCATAGAAGCCACAGGGCATAAATATGCAAAGAAGTAAAAAGCTAACTTTTTCAAACAATAAGGCTTCTCTCTCACTTACCAACTTCACATTTCCCTGTATGGCCCCGGAAGATGACTGGTTAGCCAGAGACGGGTAAGATTCCTCAAGGGAGGAACAACCTAAGACAGGCACAGTCGCAGGGGGGCCATCAGGTGAGAAATTGGGGATCAACAGAGGTGAGGCTTAGAACCTCACCCCCCCGTTCTGAGAGAAATCTTCTGCATACGTGGATGTTTTATTGCCCTGGTCTAGCTTGGATTAACACATAGTCTACAGGCACACACCTGATCATCTACATGTGCTCTCTTACAACACTAAACTATGTTTTCTACCTTTATCTTGTATCTACCTACCACTTCAGCATTTTATTAAAAATAATAATAATAAAGAGAGAAATGTGGTATCCACATATAAATCAAGTATAAAAACCAAATGAGTATTCATATTTGAACTGACTATTTATAGTTCATAATGCATGAGCAAAACCGAAAGTTTCTGTGATGACTGCCCTTGTACTGTTCACTATGTAACTTATTCATTATGTAAGAATTTGTTCTACATGTAAAAACTTGTTTGTTATGCCTCAGAAGATTGGAGACTGACAAAAATTAGGCTTGGGGTGGAATAATGATTGTGCATTGAGCATTGACTCCCCTATACAGAATTTTATTGTCGTTAACAACCATTTGATCAATAAATATGAGAGATGCCCTCACAAAAAAAAAAAAAAAAAAAAGGGGACAGACTTCCAATGGTAAAATAAATTAGTAACCGGGATGTAATGTATAGCATAAGGAATATAGTCAAGATATTGTAACAGCTTGGTAGGGTGATAGCTGGAACCTAGAATTATGTATATAAATGTTCTACCACTGTGTTGTACTCTTGAAACTCATGTAATGTAATACTGTATGTCAACTACCCTTCAATTAAAAATAATTATTAAAAAAAAAAAAATGTTCAACACCAAAAAAAAAAAAAAAAAAATATTTGACTATGAAAAAAAATCACTGGGTACCTCTCATGTCGTTGAGGGCATCTGTTCAAGTGACAAACCCTAAAGCTTAAACTTCATTAGCCTCAAAGGAAATCAATCTGACTATCCATCAGCTTTTCCCTTTTCTTCTCAGTGAACCTCCATAGATTTGTTGCATGATGAATTCATTCAGTAATGTGCTTGATTTGTATCCATTCCTCTAAAATTTTTACTTCTATATATTCTAACAACTGCTAAAGAAATTTTACTTTATTGCATTTCCTACATACCTTTCCCTTGAGATCAGACCTATCAAAGGTCACATATTGCTTATAAAGTGACTTACAAATTTTTCATCTTCAACTCTCTTCTCATCCAAAGGCCCTCTTAATTCTTTCCAAACTTCCTTGTGCAAAACCACAGATACTGTGTTGGTGTTCTCATTAATTTTAGAACACTCTCTATAGTTTGCTATAATTTAAAGTGTGCTCAGGCATACTCTTCCCTTAAAATACAATTTAATAATCAAACCTTTGGATGAAGTAATTTCTCCTTCCTCCTAACTCTTGTGACACATATTGATCACAACAGTAATTTATTTTATCATATACTTTCTACTAATTTTTGAAATTTGAGATTTTTCTCTAACACAAATTTGTAAGTCTCTTAAGTCATAAAGTTGCCTAATTTCATACTCTACATACACATAGTGCACATTCATTGAGAATGTGCCAACATAAATATTGAGAATAAACAGAATCCTTTTACACTTAATTTTAGTATTAATAGCTAACTTTTTGCTGTCCTTTATTGTAATCTAATACTGTAACAACTTTATACTATTAAATAATAACAGATTGGTAATATTTTATGTTCTTCTAAATCCTTTGAAATAAACATTTGGTTTTTAAAAGCATTGATGAAGAATAAAAAGGAAATGAAAGCATTCAACTAAAGCCTTAGTCATCATCTTTGAAATCAAATAGAAGAAAAAAGAAAATAAAAATAATACATTTAAAAGATGTAGTTGAAATTAATTCAAGGGCTTTATTTTCACTTGAATAGGGGAATACACCTTACATTCAATAGTTGAAAATAAAGTGAACATTTGTATAGCAAAGTCACTCCTGGAAATACTTTAAATCCTTCATAAATATATTTGTGTGTACATTGAAACCTTTATAATAATATGTATAACTATAAAGCAAATAGGTAAATGTGAAGCATACACTAGAATATATATGTAAATATTTTACACTATTTTTACTTATATAAATGAGTTTTTTAAAATTTTTATTGAAGTATCATTGATATACAATCTTATACTGGTTTCAAATATAAACACTGTGATTCAACAGTTAACCATATTATTGAATCCTCAGCCTCACTAGTGTGGTTACTGTCAACATAGGAAGATGCTACAGAAACATTGACTATATTCTTCATGCTATACTACTATCCCCATGACCAAATTATTTTATGACTGAAATTCTTTGTGCCCCTTTATCTCTCTCACCTTTCCCATCCACCCACCACAACACCTCCCCCATGATAACTACTAGTCACATCTCAGCATCTATGAGTCTAATGCAGTTTCATACATTCTGTTTTGCTTTGTATTTATGTTCCACAAATAAGTGAAATCATAAGGTCATTGGACTCTCTCTACATGGCTTATTTCACCGAGCGTAATACCATCTAGATCCATGCATGTTGTTGTTACAAATGGCAAGATTTCTTTTTTTATGGCTGGATAATATTCCATTGTGTATATGTACCGCTCTTCTTTTTCTCTTCATCTATTGATGGATACTTAGGTTGCTTCCATAACTGCTATTATATATAATGTAGCAATAAAATAGGGAAGCATATGTCTTTTCAAATCAGGGACTTTGTTTTCCTTGGGTAAATTTCTAGTAGTGGAATTACTGAGTCAAATGATATTTCTATTTTTAGTTTTTTGAGGAACCTCCATACTGCTTTCCACAGCAGTTTTACCAATTTACATTCCCACCAATAGTGTAGGAGGTTTCCCATTTCTCCACATCTTTGTCAACACCTGTTATTTTTTGTCTTTGGATAGTGGCCATTCTAACTGGTGTGAGGTGACACATCATTGTGGTTTTGATTTGCATCTCCCTGATGATTAGTGATGTGGGACACC
Organism: Manis pentadactyla; assembly: GCF_030020395.1. Classification (NCBI taxonomy): domain Eukaryota; kingdom Metazoa; phylum Chordata; class Mammalia; order Pholidota; family Manidae; genus Manis; species Manis pentadactyla. The sequence goes on from NC_080037.1 coordinate 28,904,133, forward strand.
TTTTCATGTGCCTGTTGGCCATTTGTATTTCTTCTTTGGAGAAATATCTGTTCAGGTGCTCAGCCCATTTTTTAATTGGGTTACTTGTTTTTCAGGTGTTGAGGAATGTGAGTTTTTATATATTTTGGATGTTAATCCCTTATTAAATAAATCATTTATGTATATATTCTCCCATACTGTAGGTTGCCTTTTTGTTCTGCTGATGATGTCCTTTGCTATACAGAGCTTTTAGTTTGATGTAGTCCCACTTGTTCATTTTTTGTTTCCCTTGACCAAGGAAATGTGCCTAGGAAAAAATTCTCATGCTTATGTTCAGGAGATTTTTGTCTAACTTTTCTTCTAAGAGTTTTATGATTTCATGTCTTACATTCAGGACTTTGACCCATTTTGAGTTTACTTTTGTGTATGGAGTTAGACAGTGATCCAGTTTCATTCAATTACATGTTGCTGCCCAGTTCTCCCAATACTGGTTATTGAAGAGTTTGAAGAGGTTGCCTTTTCCCCATTGTATATTTATGAATTATTTTGCATCAGTTACTTGACCATATATATGTACGTGGGTTTGTATCTGGACTCTCTACTCTGTTCCATTGATCTGTGGATCTGTCCTGTGCCAGTTCCTTACTGTTTTGATTATTGTAGCTTTGTAGTATAGCTTGAAGTTAGGGAGCATAATACCTTCAGATTTGTTCTTTATAAGGATTGATTTGGCTATTCGGGGTCTTTTGTGGCTCCATATGAATTTTGGAATATTGCTCTAGTTCATTGAAAAATACTGTTGGTTTTTTGATAGCAATGTCATTAAATCTTTAATTACTTTGTGCAGGATGGCCATTTTGATAATATTTATTTTTCTTATCCATGAGCAATGGATAGATTTCAATTTGTTGGTGTCTTCTTTGATTTCTCCCATGAGTTTCTTATTATTTTCAGAGCACAGGTCTTTCACCTCCTTTGTTAGGTTAAAGTCCTAGGTATTTTATTATTTTTGAAGTAATTTTAAATGCAGTTGTTTTCCTGATTTCTCTTGCAGCTAGTTCATTGTTAGTACATAGGAAAGCAACAGATTTCTCTGTATTCATTTGTATCATACAACTTTGCTGAATCCATTTATTATTCATAATAGTTTTTTTGGTGGAGTCTTTAGGGTTTTCTATGTATAATGACATATCATCTGCAAACAATGACAGTTTAACTTCATCTTTACCAATTTGGATGCCTTTTATCTCTTTGTCTTGTCTGATTGCCATGGCTAGGACTTTCAGTACCACACTGAACAAGAGTGGAAAGAGTGGACATCCTTGTCTTGTTCCTGATCATAGACAAGAAGATTTCATCTTTTCACCATTACATATTATGTTGTCTATGCATTTGTTGAATATGGCCTTCATTATGTTAAGGTATATAGCCATTTTTTTAAAGAGTTTTTATCTGAACAATGTTGAATTTTGTCAAATGATTTTTCAGCATCTATTGAGATGATCTTGTGGTTTTATGTTTCTTTTTGTTAATGTGAGGTATGAAATTGATTTGCATATGAATACTGTACCATCCTTGCATCCCTGCAATAAAACTGCTTGGTTGTGATGGATGATCCTTTTGATGTATGTTAGAATTTGGTTTGCTAATATTTTATTGAGGATTTTTGCATCTATGTTCATCTGGGTTATTGGTCTATAATCTTCTTCTTTTGTAATGTCTTTGTCTGGTTTTGGTACCAGATTGTTGTTGGCCTCATAGAATGTATTGGGATATAGTCACTCCTCTTCTACTTTTTGGAATACACTAAGAGGATGGGTATTAGCTCTTTAAATGTTTGGTAGAATTCACCTGTGAAGTCATCTGGTAATGGACTTTAGTTTGTTGGGAGTTTTTTGATCACCTGTTCAATTTCATTGCTGGTAATTGACCTGTTCAGATTTTTTCTTTCTTCCTGTGTCAGTCTTGGAAGCTTGTCTTTTTCTAGGAATTTGTCCCTTTCTTCTAGGTTGTCCAATTTATTTGCATATAATTTTTCATGGTAGTCTCTAATAATTCTTTGTGTTTCTGTGTTATCTGTTGTGATTATTCCTTTTCTATTTGTTTCTACTTATATGTGTACTCTCTTTTTCTTGAAAAGTCTGATAGGTGTTTGTCTATTTTGTTTATTTTCTCAAAGAACCAGCTCTTGTTTTAATTGATTTTTTCTATTGCTTATTCTTCTCTATTTTATTTCTGCTCTGATCTTTATTATGTCCCACCTTCTACTAACTATGGGTTTCGTCTATTCTTCTTTTTCTTGCTTCTTTAATAGACTATTGGGATTGTTTTTGTTTCTTGAGGTAGGCCTTATTGCTCTGTATTTCCCTCTTAGTACCACTTTTAGAGCATCCAGCAAATTTTGGAGTGCTGTATTTTTGTTTTCACTTGTCTCCATTTATTGCTTGATTTCTGTTTTAATTTTTTCATTTATTCATTGATTATTTAGAAGCATGTTGTTTAGCCTCCATGTGTTTGTAGACATTTTGTTTTCTTTGTGTAATTTATTTCTAGGTTCATACCATTATGGTCTGAGAAGCTGCTTGATACAATTCCAATATTTTTTAATTTATTGAGGATCTTTTGTTGTCTAGTATGTGATGTATTATGTAGAATGTTGCATGTACATTTGAGGAAGATGTGTCCTGCTGCTTTTGGGTGGAATGTTCCATAGCTATCTATTAAATGCTTCTGATCTAATGTGTTGTTCATTGCCTATTTCCTTATTAATTTTCTGTCTGGTTGATCTGTCTATTGATGTTGAGTGGTGTGCTAAAGTCATCTACAATGAAGGTATTGCAATCTATTTCCCTTTTTAACTCCATTAGTATTTGTTTTATATATTTAGGTCCTCCTATTTGGATGCATAAATACTTGTAATGGTTATGTACTGTTGTTGGATTGATCCTTTATCTTTATGTAATGTCCTTCTTTGTCTCTTGGTACTTTGTTTTGAAGTCTATTTTATCTGATATAAGTACTACTACTCTTGCTTTTTTTTCCTATTATTTGCATGCAATATTTTCTTCCATCTCTTCACGTTTATTCTGTGTATATCTCTGGGCCTGAAATGAGTCTCTTCTAAGCAGCATATCGCTGTATAAGAGAGGCAGCAATATGTGTTAGCATTCCACAGGGCTCAAGGCTCCTTTTTGGGGCTTCTCTTTCAAATGTCATAGCACTGTCCATAAACAAACTGACCAGCCCTGTAGACTATTGGCGTCTGACTTCAGGCCAGATTTCAACAAGCCATTGTACCACTCTATCATGCCTTCCCCATAGGGTTATATGGTACATGAAACTTCCAATTTATTGGTAAGTGATGCACCCATTCTTGTAATACATATCCAGTAAAGTGAGTGCCTTGATCACTCTCAATCACCTGCAGCTGGCCATAGGCTGCAAAGAGATGATCTAGCCCCTTTTTGTCATTTGCTAATCTGCACAATGTGCAGGAAAAGCAACCAAAAGGCCAGTAACTCTGTCCACACAAGTCATGGCATACCAATATCCTTCTGACTTGGGCAGAGGCCCAATATCGTCTATCTGCCACCTGACATGGGGTATCAGCCCCTTTACTATTGTCCCATGTTGCTGTGGGACATGGTGTAAGTCCCTCTTAGAGCACACAAGGCACTCCTTCTGGGCTCTGCTGACTTCTTCAGAGGTCAACAGCAAGCCCCACCTCCAGGCTACAGCCCACATTGTCTTTTGCCCTGTGTGCAACAAATGCTGATGTAACCATTGGGCCACATCAGAGGCAGGCTTTCCTTCTATCCAGCACACCTGGGCCAGTGTGTCTGCTTCATCATTCCCTGGGGATGCCAAAGGCAAATGGCCAGTCACATGACATACGGTAACAGTCTTAGTCTGACCAGAGGCCCATAGGTCTTGCCACAACTCTTGTCACCAAAGGGGCCAGTGACTAACCATCCAGTTGGCATGGTACCATGTTGGTAGCCACAGGGCCAATCCCTGATAGACAGTCCAGCTGTCAGTGCCCACAACTGACAGAGAGGTTTCCTGGGTTATTATGATCCATACTGCCTGTAACTCAGCTTATTAACTGCTCTGCCCCTCTCCATCCTCCACCCATATTATCTCAGTCTTAGGATAGAAAGCCACAGCTCCCCACTTCGGGGGCTGCCCACAACTGGAGCCTTCTGTACACCAAGCATCATCAGGTATAGGGGCTTTTTCCCTCCTCATGATGACTCTTGGCAACTCTGCCATGCCATTTCATGGCCTCTGGGCCCAGTCTCACACTGACCCAGTGATGGGATAGGTGGTTATTACCTCGTTCAGAGTTGTTCCGGCAATGGGCTCTGTAGCCAGCAAGGCATGGTACACAGCAGCCAGTTGCTTCTCTATCAAGGTGTACCAGACCTCTGCTCCTTTCCACAATTGTGAAAGAATCTAGTAGATTGGTGCATCTGTTCCAGCTGCTGACAAAGGCTCTGTCCATAACCATCTTTGGTTGCATGAACATCTAGCTCAGAGGGCCTTGATGAGCCCATTGCACTTAAGGCCTGTACACCCTTGACTGCTCACTTAGAAGCAGTAAAAGTAGCTGCACATGTTTCATCCCAACCCTACCTGATGCCCTTTAGTACCAAATAGTATAAGGGATTCAGAATCTGTATCAAGAGTGGGATAAACACTCTCCAGGAGCCCAAAAGACCCAAAAACTCTTGTAATACTGCCACAGTGGTAGGGGTGGGGAAAGCCTGGACCTTGTCTATGACTGCTTCAGGAATAGCTTTAGTTTTACCCAACCAGGCAACCCCCAAGAATTTTATTGACAGACAGGTCCCTGAACCTTTGGTGCTGTTCACAGCCCATCCTTTCTCCTGTAGATGCTGCAGCAGTCTAGGAACTGCCCCTTCTAAATCTGCAAGAGAATCAGACATGCACGTGATATCATCAATGTAGTGATACAGCTGCACCATGTGCAGTTTCTTCCATGTGGCCGAGTCCTGGGCCAGAAGTCCATGACCAATGGTGGGACTGTGGAGGTATCCTTCTGGAAGAACAGTGAATGTCCACTGCTGGCCTTCCCACATGAAGGCAAAATTGTTCCTGAATTTCCTGTGCTATTTCAATACAGAAGAAAGCATTAACAAGGTCCACAACATAATGATACATCCCTAGTTCATGACTGAGAGTGTCCATAAAGGCTGCTATAGAGGGGACAGCAGCAGGCAAAAGGGGTGTGACTTCATTCAATTCCCTGTAATCAATGGTCATACACCAAGTGCCTGGCTTTTTCACTGGCCACACTAGGGAATTAAAAGAACCATAACTGGGCTTTATGATGCCCACCTTCTTCAATTCCTGTGGAGTTTCTCCAATTTTCTTGTGTTCCCCAGGCAATTTATACTGCTTAGTATTTGTCATCCATGAAGGTACAGAGCTACAGGCAGGTGCTGAGCATGTCCCCTCAGAACTGCCTTTACCACATGTACCCTCAGTCTGAATTCACCTGCAGTGGTCTGTAACCACATGCCCTGCAGGATATCTACCCCAAAATATATTCAGGGATGGGAGAAATGTACATAGTATGCTCCTTTGGGGGTAATCACCCTATCCCCAAAGGGCTTTGTGTTTTCTTCACTCTAATTGCCTTATCCCCATAGCCGTCTATCACAGCAGGGGTCCCGGGAAAATGTTCAGGGTTACCATAAATCAGAGAAATTCAGCTTCTGTGTCCATCAATGCCAGGGCACATTGTACATTCACAGGGGACCAATGAATTGCTATTCTACCTGAGTCCTCTGGTCCCCACCATGCCCCCTAGGTGGGGACTTTGACCTCCCTCTCAGTCAAACTGCAATGCCCAACTGTCCTCCTGTGGGGCTGAGGGCCCAGGCAGAGCCTGAGTTCTGTCCCCCAGGAAGTCTTTTACAGACACAGGCTGGACATGGGGCTTTGCCTCTAACTTCTGTGTCCTGGACCTCAGCTTCTGCCAAAACCGGATGCTCATGTCTACCATCTCACTCTGGGCATAGAGGCGGAGCATGGAGTGCTCCACAACCTGGGAGGGAGCTGCTCCTCCCCCTGAGTAGCCCATGGTTGCTACATTTTTATTTTCTTAATTACAACGGAGCAGGCCTTTAATACAGGAGAGGCTGGTGCCTCAGGCAGTGGTCTTGGCCACAGTTCAACCTTTGGCCCCACTCCCTCATCCTCCCCCAACATCTCTACCATCTCCAGGGCTGAAGGCACCTCTCTTTCCTCCCCTTCCCCCATGGCCTCCTGCAACATGGATTCTCTTGCTGCCCCCTCCCTTGCTGGTAGTGTATCTTCCAGAAGCATTACCTGTCTTCTCAATAATTGTCTTTATTTCTTAAGGGTATCCCATAGGTCATCGCCCAGCTCCTTCAACCACCAGTGAAATTTTCCTCTCTTGATAACCCTTTCCACTATCTTGAGAAACAAACATCCCACAATCCTGGCTGCTACACAGCCATTTAGGGCCTCACAGCAGTCTTCTATCTCATAGAGGGTTAATTCCCCAGCTTCCAGTGTCCCCGCCCTTTCACAGTTCTGGGGAAGGGCCCATCCATCTGGGAGGTACTTTGCCCTAGGCCAATTCCCCACTGGGGGCTCCTCAAGAGGAAGCCCCATGGATAGGAGGTTGCTGGGTTAAGCTGCACCCTCTACCACTGCCAGAGGGAAGTGAGTTGTCAGCTCCCACTGCAGCAGCCACTGGGGCCTCCCCACCATTCCTAGGGGCAGCCCACCCGAGCATCGCACCCATGAAGACAGATTTCAGGTTCAGCGGTCCTCCTGACTACTGCCACGTGCAACTTTGGCAGGAAAATCTGTTCCCACCCCAGGGCAAATTATCTTTGAAACGAAATCAGTCAAAGTGAGAAATAAAGTGGAAGAAACACATTTTTTGCTTACAAGCAGTCATCCACTTCTGCTCGTCCATGTCTCTCATGATCCAGCTGCAAAACAGACTCGGCCCACCTCTCCAGCCCAGAGATGCCTTCATTCCCCCATGGAAACACCTACTGATATGGAGATGGACTAAAGCCAGGTGAGAGATTTCGGCATTTTGAAATTTTACCCACAAATGTATAAAGAATTTATAAAGAATTCCTACAATGAAATAAATAAAAGACAGACAATTCAATAGAAAAAATATGCAAAAGAATTAGACACTTCACCAAAGAGAACATCTAAATGGCCAATTGCTGAATAAAGTTGCTCAATTTCATTCATCATTAGGAAAATTATTATTAAAACCAAGAGAATGACTGCTTAATGCTCATAAGAATGGCTAAAATTACAAAGATTAAACATTCAAGTGTGTTGAGGATGTAGTGCAACTTACTCGCTGCTAACAGGAATGTCAGTTACATAACCTTTTGGAAAACTGTTTAATGTTACCTATTCCTCCTAAATATATTCATACATTATGTTCTAAAATTCTACTCTTAGGTATGTACTCATGAGAAATGAGGACGTGTTTATCAAAAATCTCATAATGTGATATTCATAATGATACCATTTGTATTATCTCCAAACTAGACTCTACTCAGAAGCCCATAAACAGGCAGACAAATAAAATGTGGTATATTCAAATAATTGGATATTATTAAGCAGTAATAATTAACCATCCATACCTATACCCAACAGTGTGGTTGAATAACCTAAGCATAATTTTTTTTTGTATCATTAATCTACAATTACAGAAACAGCATTATGTTTGCTAGGTTCCCCCCTTCACCAAGTCCCCCCCACATACCCCTTAACAGTCACTGTCCATCTGCGTAGTAAGATGCTGTAAAATCGCTACTTGTCTTCTCTGTGTTGCACAGCCCTCCCCGTGCCCCCCATGCACTATACGTGCTAATCGTAATGCCCTCTTTCTTTTTCCCCGCCCTTATCCCTCCTTTCCCACCCATTGTCCCCAGTCCCTTTCCCTTTGGTAACTATTAGTCCATTCTTGGGTTCTGTGATTCTGCTGTTGTTTTGTTCCTTCAGTTTTCCTTTGTTCTTATACTCCACATATGAGGGAAATCATTTGGTACTTGTCTTTCTCTGCCTGGCTTATTTCACTGAGCATAATAGCCTCTAGCTCCATCCATGTTGTTGCAAATGGTAGGATCTGTTTTTTTCTTATGGCTGAGTAGTATTCCATTGTGTATATGTACCACATCTTCTTTATCCATTCATCTACTGATGGACATTTAGGTTGCTTCCATATCTTGGCTATTGTAAATAGTGCTGCAATAAAACATAGGGGTGCATCTGTCTTTTTCAAACTGGAGTGCTACATTCTCATGGTAAATTCCTAGAAGTGGAATTCCTGGGTCAAATGGTATTTCTATTTTGAACTTTTTGAGGAACCTCCATACTGCTTTCCACAATGGTTGAACTAATTTACATTCCCACCAGCAGTGTAGGAGGGTTCCCCTTTGTCCACACCCTCACCAACATTTGTTGTTATTTGTCTTTTTGATGATGGTGATCCTTACTGGTGTGAGGTGATATCTCACTGTGGTTTTAATTAGCATTTCTCTGATGATTAGCTATGTGGAGCATCTTTTCATGTGCCTGTTGGCCATCTGGATTTTTTCTTTAGAGAACTGTCTATTCAGCTCCTCTGCCCATTTTTTAATTGGATTATTTGCTTTTTGTTTGTTGAGGTGCGTGGGCTCTTTATATATTTTGGATGTCAATCCTTTATTGGATCTGTCATTTATGAATATGTTCTCCCATACTGTAGGATACCTTTTTGTTCTATTGATGGTGTCCTTTGCTGTACAGAAGCTTTTTAGCTTGATATAGTCTCACTTGTTCATTTTTGCCTTTGTTTCCCTTGCCCGGGGAGATATGTTCATGAAGAAGTCACTCATGTTTATGTCCATGAGATTTTTGTCTATGTTTTTCTAAGAGTTTTATGGTTTCATGACTAATATTCAGGTCTTTGATCCATTTGGAGTTTACTTTTGTGTATGGGTTAGACAGTGATCCAGTTTCATTCTCCTAAATGTAGCTGTCCAGTTTTGCCAGCACCATCTGTTGAAGAGACTGTCATTTACCCATCATATGTCCATGGCTCCTTTATTGAATATTGATTGACCATACATGTTTGGGTTAATGTCTGGAGTCTCTATTCTGTTCCACGGGTCTGTGGCTCTGTTCTTGTGCCAGTATCAAATTGTCTTGATTACTGTGGCTTTGTAGTAGAGCTTGAAGTTGGGGAGCGAGATCCCCCCCCACTTTATTATTCCTTCGCTGGATTGCTCTGGCTATTCAGGGCCTTTGGAGGTTCCATATGAATTTTTGAACTATTTGTTCCAGTTCATTGAAGAATGCTGTTGGTAATTTGATAGGGATTGCATCAAATCTGTATATTGCTTTGGGCAGGATGGCCATTTCGATGATACTAATTCTTCCCAGCCAGGAGCATGGGATGAGTTTCCATTTGTTAGTGACTCTTTAATTTCTCTTAAGAGTGTCTTATAGTTTTTAGGATATAGGTCTTTCACTTCCTTGGTTAGGTTTATTCCTAGGTATTTTATTCTTTCTGATTCTATTGTGAATGGAATTGTTTTCCTAATTTCTCTTTCTACTAGTTCATTGTTACTGTATACGAAAGCTACAGATTTCTGTGTGTTAATTTTGTATCCAGCAACTTTGCTGATTTCCAATATTAGATCTAGTAGTTTTGCAATGGAGCCTTTAGGGGTTGTTTTTATGTACAATATCATGTCATCTGCGAATAGTGACAGTTTGACTTCTTTACCAATCTGGATTCTTTGTATTTCTTTGTTTTGTCTGATTGCCGTGGCTAGGACCTCCAGTACTATGCTGAATAACAGTGGGGAGAGTGGGCATCCCTGTCTTGTTCCCAATCTCAGAGGAAAAGCTTTCAGCCTCTCGCTGTTCAGTATAATGTTGGCTGTGGGTTTATCATTTATGGCCTTTATTATGTTGAGGTACTTGCCCTCTGTGCCCATTTTGTTGAGAGTTTTTATCATGAACGGATGTTGAATTTTGTCGAATGCTTTTTCAGCATCTATGGAGATGATCATGTGGTTTTTGTTCTTCTTTTTGTTGATGTGGTGGATGATGTTGATGGATTTTCGAATGTTGTACCATCCTTGCATCCCTGGGATGAATCCCACTTGGTCATGGTGTATGATCCTCTTGATGTATTTTTGAATTCGGTTTGCTAATATTTTGCTGAGTATTTTTGCATCTATGTTCATCAGGGATATTGGTCTGTAGTTTTCTTTTCAGGTGGGGTTTTTGCCTGGTTTTGGTATTAGGGTGATGCTGGCTTCATAGAATGAGTTTGGGAGTATTCCCTCCGCTTCTATTTTTTGGAAACCTTTAAGGATAATGGGTATTATGTCTTCTTTGTATGTCTGAAGAAATTCTGAGGTAAATCCATCTCTCCCGGGGGTTTTGTTCTTGGGTAGTTTTTTGATTACTGATTCAGTTTCATTGCTGATAATTGATCTATTTAGATTTTCTGTTTCTTTCTGGCTCAGTCTTGGAAGGTTGTATTTTCTAGGAAGTTGTCCATTTCTTCTAGATTTTCCAGCTTGTTAGCATATAGGCTTTCATAGTAGTCTCTAATAATTCTTTGTATTTCTGTGGGGTCCGTGGTGATTTTTCCTTTCTCTTTTCTGATTCTGTTGATGTGTGTTGACTCTCTTTTTCTCTTAATAAGTCTGGCTAGAGGCTTATCTATTTTGTTTATTTTCTTGAAGAACTGGCTCTTGGTTTCATTGATTTTTCTATTGTTTTATTCTTCGCAGTTTTATTTATTGCTTCTCTGATCTTAATTATGTCCCTCCATCTGCTGACCTTAGGCCTCATTTGTTCTTCTTTTTCCAATTTTGATAATTGTGACATTAGACTATTCATTTGGGATTGTTCTTCCTTCTTTAAATATGCCTGGATTGCTATATACTTTCCTCTTAAGACTGCTTTTGCTGCGTCCCACAGAAGTTGGGGCTTTGTGTTGCTGTTGTCATTTGTTTCCATATATTGCTGAATCTCCATTTTAATTTGGTCGTTGATCCAATGATTATTTAGGAGCATGTTGTTAAGCCTCCATGTGTTTATGAGCCTTTTTGCTTTCTTTGTACAATTTATTTCTAGTTTTATACCTTTGTGGTCTGAAAAGTTGGTGGGTAGTATTTCAGTCTTTTGGAATTTATTGAGGCTCTTTTTGTGGCCTAATATGTGGTCTATTCTGGAGAATGTTTCATGTGCACTTGAGAATAATGTATATCCTGTTGCTTTTGGATGTAGAGTTCTATAGATGTCTATTAGGTCCATCTGTTCTAGTGTGTTGTTCAGTGCCTCTGTGTCCTTACTTATTTTCTGTCTGGTGAATCTGTCCTTTGTAGTGAGTGGTGTGCTAAAGTCTCCCAAAATGAATGCATTGCATTCTATTTCCTCCTTTAATTCTGTTAGTAGTTGGTTCACATATATTGGTGATCCTGTATTGGGTGCATATATGTTTATAATGGTTATATCCTTTTGTTGGACTGAGCCCTTTATCATTATGTTATGTCCTTCTTCATCTCTTGTTACTTTCTTTATTTTGAAGTCTATTTTGTCTGATACTAGTATTGCAACACCTGATTTTTTCTCTCTGTTGTTTGCATGAAATATCTTTCTCCGTCCCTTGACTTTTAATCTGTGCATCTCTTTGGGTTTGAGGTGAGTCTCTTGTAAGCAGCATATAGATGGGTCTTGCTTTTTTATCTATTCTATTACTCTGTGTCTTTTGATTGGTGAATTCAGTCCGTTTACATTTAGGATGATTATTGAAAGATATGTACTTATTGCCATTGCAGCCATTAGATTCATGGTTACCAAAGGTTCAAGGTTAGCTTCTTTACTACCTTACTGTCTGACTTAACTCGCTTATTGAGCTGTTATAAACACAGTCTGATGATTATTTCTTTCCCTTCTTTTTCCTCCTCCTCCATTCTTCGTATGTTGGGTGTTTTGTTCTGTGCTCTTTTTAGGAGTGCTCCCATCTAGAGCAGTCCCTCCAAGATACTCTGTAGAGGTGTTTTGTGGGAGGCAAATTCCCTCAACTTTTGCTTGTCTGGGAATTGTTTAATTCCTCCTTCATATTTAAATGATAATCGTGCTGGATACAGTATCATTGGTTCAAGGCCCTTCTGTTTCATTTCATTAAGTATATCATGCCATTCTCTTCTGGCCTGTAAGGTTTCTGTTGAGAAGTTTGATGATAGCCTGATGGGTTTTCCTTTGTAGGTTCTCTCTCTGGCTGCCTTTAATACCTGTCCTTGTCCTTGATATTTGCCATTTTAATTACTTTGTGTCTTGGTATTGTCCTCTTTGAGTCCCATCTCTCAGGAGTTCTGTGTGCCTCTGTAGTCTGAGCAACTATTTCCTCCCCCAGTTTGGGTAAGTTCTCAGCAATTATTTCTTCAAAGACACTTTCTATCCCCTTTTCTCTCTCTTCTTCCTCTGGTACCCCTATAATGCAGATATTGTTCCTTTTGGATGGGTCACACAGTTCTCTTAATATTGTTTCATTCCTGGAGATCCTTTTATCTCTCTCTGCATCAGCTTTTATGCATTCCTGTTCTCTGGTTTCCATTCCATCAACGGCCTCTTGCATCTTATCCATTTTGCTTATAAATCCTTCCAGAGTTTGTTTCACTTCTGTAATCTCCCTCTGGACGTCTGTAATCACCCTCCAGACTTCTTCCCTTAGCTCTTGCATATTTCTCTGCAGCTCTGTCAGCATGGTTATGATTTTTATTTTGAATTCTTTTTCAGGGAGACTGTTTAGGTCTACCTCTGCATATCCTTTCTCAGGTGTTGTTTGAACTGTCTTGGACTGGACTAAATTTTTTTGCCTTTTCATGGTGATAGAGGTGGCTGTAGGCAGGTTGCATGTGTGTCAGCTGGGAGAAGTAAGTCCTTTCCTGCTTGCTTAATGCCTTGCCCTTCTCCGCTGCCTGTGACAGTTACCCACACTCCTGGAGCAGCCACCATGTTAGTCCCCTAAGCTGCAGTGGGCGGGGTCTCCATTAGAGCAGCATGGAGCCCTGCAAAGAGTGGCAGGAATGCCAGGTGTGCTCCTCCGTGCTAGCAGCTCCCCTGCCAGGTAGCTGTGTGCTAACAGCGACCTTTTGGTCTGGCCCAGGTTGCTGTGCTTAGGGCTGGGATTCTGGTCAGCTGCTGGGATCACACCTGCTCCCTCTGGCTCTGCTGCAGGTGCACGCAGGGCTGTACCAGGCTTCTCTGGCTTCACTGCCACTGGTGCACCTGAGCCATGCCCACGCTGTTCGGTTGTGCTGCTGCGGGTTCACACAAGCCTCTCCTGGTCCTGTCTGGGGCTGCTGGCACATGGATCTGCTCCCGGTCCCTTATGGTGCTGCCATCCCCGGCACGTGCTGCCACTCTCCTGTTACTGGGCCGGTGTGTCAGGGTCTGCACCAGTTGGAGGAATGACTGGCAGGCTGCTTAGTGCTGTGAGGGGCTTCAGAGCTGCACTGCCTCCCCAGGGTTTAGGGCACCTAAGTTTCCCCGGGATTCCCAGCTGCTGGCTATGTGTGCTGGGACAACTTCATCCAGCAATGGGGTCCCTGTATCTTTAAGACTTGCAGAAAGCACTCCTTTTCTTTTGTCTTAGGGGCACCGGTTGCAGGGACCTGCCCACAGGTTTTGCTTTTCCAATACTCTAATATCCAGCACCCCATGCACCTTGTGTCTACGTTCCGAGTGCGGATTTCTAGAGCTGGTTGTTTAGCAGTCCTGGGCTTTCACTCCCTCCCTGTTCTGACTCCTTTCTTCCCACTGGGTTTTGGTGTGGGGGAGCGTTCAGGTCCTGCCTGGCCAAAGCTTGTATCTCACCCCCTTCATGTGATGTTGGGTTCTCACAGATGTAGATGTATCCTGGCTGTTGTACTGCATCCACTGGTGTCTCTTTTAGGAATAGTTGTATTTATTGTATTTTCATAAATATATATGTTTTGGGGAGGAGATTTCCTCTGAACTACTCATGCCGCCATTTTCCCATGATAAACATAATTTTTAATGAAAGTCTGTAAACACAGAAGAGTAAGTATCTTACTCAATTTATATAAAGTACAAACAGTCAACTCTATTATTCCGTGTTCTTAGACATCAGAATAGTGATTATCCTGTGTGCACAGGGGTTAGGGGGGTTGACTGAAAGAGAGAACTGGGGCTTTCTGAGACATAGTACTGTTCAGTTTCTTGACCTTGGTGCTGGTTTCATGGTTGTCTTAACCTTCTCAATATTCAGCAATCCTTTTGCTTATTTCTCTTTGCATATTAAATTTCAATATAATTTCAATATGCAAACTTTTAATAAACTAAGCATTTTTATTTCTTGATTTTGAATTATTAAACTCATTTATGCCTAATGAGAATAAGACTGTTGATTCACATAACAAGTCATTAGAAGACTAATTTCACGAATTACAGGGAAAGCAGGCCCCGCAAATCAGCCAGCACTGCATTCTTGGCAAAGTTTGCTTACATTATCTGGGCCTTGATTGTGAAAACATTGCCTAACCACAAATTCTGTAAATAATTTTTTCAGAGTGTCTATTATTTTTTTCTTCTGAGGTTTACAGACTATAGACATGAATGAGGTTTAAATAATTGGAGGGCTTATGATATCCAGAAGAAATCACCAGTTACTGTTTTGCAAAAACTGCATTCCAAGAACCTGAATTTGTTTCAATGGAGGACATGTCTGGATTTATAACAACAAATCAAAAGCAGGCCACAGCATTAACATTCAGTAGGAGTAAGAATCAGGTTTAAACTGGTATTCCTGGGGCTTATGATTGATTTTTTTTCTTCTACTTTGCAAAAGTTTCCAGTGGGTGGGGCATCTAATAATCTCTTTAATTCCTAGGCTGTGTTTCAACTTCCTTTTGGAGCAAGTGCTTTCTGACTCTACTCACAATTTTTATCAGAGGAAAAGCTTACAGTGTGAGCAGCATAAGCTATTAAATGTACTCCTAAAAGATCCCAAAATGAGATTTCAAATGAAGATTGTGTGGATTATGTTATGGACTGTTTGTGTAGCACAAGGTAAGAGTAAATAAGGAAGATTTTTTCTACATTATAAACATTTTCTAATAGGATTTTCACAGTGTTAATAAAAATTTGGTCTAGAAAATGTGAATTTAATTACTGCTCTTAGCTTAATGTGTGAGTGGCTGTTGACATTGTTAAATTTAAAAATATAAGTAACTTATTAAATCTGGTTATTCATCATTTTATTTAATGTAAAAGTTCAGCTGTTTTAACATTTTTGAAAATTTTAATGTGATAATCATTTTCCTTGTAATTATCATAAAATGCAGTTCACTATTTTGCATAAAATTTTTACCAAAATGCTTTACCTGAAAGCACTAAACAAGTATATGAACATATATAAAACCACACCATAAATTAAATA
This sequence comes from Manis pentadactyla, assembly GCF_030020395.1. Taxonomy (NCBI): domain Eukaryota; kingdom Metazoa; phylum Chordata; class Mammalia; order Pholidota; family Manidae; genus Manis; species Manis pentadactyla. Next base: position 28,919,611 of record NC_080037.1, read on the forward strand.
AGAACCTTCAAATAATATAATGATTGGGTTGATTTCAAATATAGATATTAACTCTTCTTGATCAAAAATTCATTTATCATTTACAGCTGATGTTGTCATGGCCTTAAAAGTCTTGTAGACAAACATTATTTGTATCATTAGAATGAAAATACTACATAAATTAAAAAAAAACTGAATATGTAATCTTTGTAATATCTAAATTGTTCAATCGTTTTTTTTTGTGGTTGTATATAAAATACCTTCTAGAAAAGCAGTTTTTAAGAGTAGTGAATCTGATTGTAGGAGGTTTTTTTTCTGATATCAGTTAAACTTTCTGGATTCATAATTAAGTTTAATTCTATCACTATTTGTTGGTATATTAAAATTTTTTTTTCTTGGGGAAACTTAGTTTCCTAGATCATGATAGGTAACTAATTTGTGGCAGATATTTTATTGACATTTTTAAACCAAACGAATTACATATCATTCACAAATTTCTAAAACTTTTTCTAAGTCAACAAACTTTTATTGATAGTTTATTTCATGTCAGGCTCTAAACACTGAGAAGTATTAGCAAATAATACAAAAGCTCTATCCTTCAGGGTCTTTCAATCTAGAGTATAAAGGCAGATAACTTTTTCAGTTATATCCTGTAGTAATTCTTTGTTTCTTTAAATATGTTTAATACTTTTTTGAAAGATACAACCTTTTTTCTGTTATAAATTTTCATATGCTGTTGCTTAATTTTTAGCTTGTAAGCCTTATATCTAGCCACTTTTTAAACTAGGCATAAAATCATTTCTGTGCACATATAAATACTACAATTCATATTCAAAAGTAAAATATCATTTTACTGCAAAGAGTTCTGAAACAATGTTAATGTTACCAATCATAGCAAACATAATTGTCTTTTCTTTAATGGAAATATTTTGTTTCACTATTTAGATAATGCTTTCAGTGTTTTTATGTAGATATCATTTGTCACATAAGGAAGACTTTTTTCTAGCTCATGTTTAAAATTCAAGAATCATAACAAGTTCAATTAAACTTTAAGTGATTAGAAAATGGAATTTGAAATATTAAAATTTGATGCTAGAAAGTATGTTATCAAAATTAAATAACAGTGATTCAAATTTCTTGCTTACATAATTGATTCCTGCTGACTCACTTCACTTGTATTTTATATTTTGTTAGTGTATGTTAAATGAGATTATCAGTTTCTTTTGGCAGTTGAGCATTAGAACTATATATGTCATAGGGAGAATGACTGTAAATCTGGCTACTTCTTAACAGATAAAGTAGAACTTTAGTATTTAAAGCTACACTTAAGTTAGTCTCATGATTTTCACATAATGTAAAAGCTAGCAGAGAAAAATTACATGAATTTTCAGTAGATTTAGAACTGCTATTTTATTCCTTGTTTCCCAAATAATTCTAAAAGTAAATTAGTTTGAAATGTCAATCAAGTCTATCAATCTACTATATAACAAATTTTACTCAACAGAGCAACCTTGATCATTTAAATATCCATATATACTTCAACATTTACCTGTTTTTATTTCCCAGGTAGAAATAAATATGGAAGACTAAATTGAGATATTGAGAAATACTAATTGAGAAAATGAGAAGACAGTTTGAATACACAAAACAAAAGAGTAAAGCAGAATCACAATCTGCTCTACTCAACTAGAAAACATTTTAGAATTTCGTAAGTTGCCTCTGCCCTGTTAAGAGTGAACATTCCTCAAAACATACTATTTGCCCCTAAAAAAAGAGGAATAATAACCAACAGGAAGAATTTATTAGCTCATCTTTGTTTTTTTCTCTCCGTTTTTTAAATATTAAAGAGCAAGTAGTACCTTTTCAATTAAATAGTTTCTCTGCATTCACATTCCTAATTGTATAAGAACATTGTTCCTTCCTTTCTGTAAAAGGTCATGGATGAGAGAATCACCACAGGTTGCTAAGAACCTGGTCAAATTTACAAGACAAATTTAGAATAACAGTTCATCAGATAGTTTCTATTTTCTGGAACATATTATGACCAAGCTTTTCAAGCAGATATTTTAGATTTAGGTTCTAAGAAGTGTACACTTTTTTAAAGTAGCCACAGCCAGGAATTCTAGACTGATTAAAGTGAATGCCTACTGAAACATGTCCAGTGTGACTATGTTGTTTGGAAAGATATATGTTTTCTAATTCTGGAGATATCTGAAGGGCAAAAAAGTTCTTTTAGGACCTAAAATATATTACAGATCAAAAAAAGAGCATCTAGTCCATCAGAAAGAGAATACTGTTGCAAGTATCAGATGGTTTCAAATTTGGGTTAACCTTAATATGGAAGAAAAATTGATATTATGAAAATCACAAGAATGAATTATAAATTAATTTAAAAAATCATAAGGCTATATGAATATTTTGATATGCATAGTTATCTAATCCAGAAAATCATGGTAGTGATTTGTAATCCTAAATTTTGTTTTAATTCCAGTGTGATAAATAAGAACTCCCCACATCTGCCCCCCAAACCCCACATTTTCAAAGATAGTAGTATGGGAATTTCCTATATGTCATGATTTAAAGGTGTAAAAGGCAAGTTGTATTCAATATTCTCTCCTAAAATGTCTTACACATTGATAGTACCATACATTCAACCAATCCAAAATCATGTGAAATGATGAATACTCTGAATAAATACTTTGGGATAGTTAAATTTAGTAGTATTCATCACATATTACTGTGAATTATTTTAAGTTGATAAATTTTCTGCAACAATCGTAGTGGGGAAATGCAGAAATGGATGAGGAAAAGGATAAGAAGAGGACTAAGACGTCCTGGAGGCTGAGGTGTTTGCAGCTGTGACGGATCTGACTGACGGACCGCTGTGCCGTGCACGTTGAGGAAGGGGCAGAACCGATGCTCCCAGGAATGTCACAGAAAGAAGAGGGGCGCCCAGGCAGGCCTTACCAACTGCAAGCCAGGCATTTCCTGGGGATCCACAGGCTACTCTGTTATCTGCATATAATATTAAACCAGAAATGAATTATTTAAGTTTTGCTAAAATTATTCTTAGCTCGATACAAGTTCCCAAACATAAGTTGACTCAGAGGTTAGTGAAGATTCTCCATTTTTCGGCCTTTGATTGCTAGGGCTTGAGCCAACGTCTGAATCAATCCACTTTTATTTCAAAGCTCAATTCCTGATTTTACTTCAGCCTTTACCACCTCTCCTTCCTCCCAGCTGTGCCTCCTCCTCACTACACACACCATCCACCACCGAGCCTGTGACTGTAAGATCCTGCCAACAAATCTATCCAGTGTCCATTTAACTAAATTTTTAGAGTGCACCCATTTCTTAACAACTTTAACTGGTTTCAGAGCATAGTGCATGAAAAGAAAAGGATGTAACTGGAAATAAACAGTGTTACATTTTAAGTTAAAATTATAAGGAAACTTTATAAAAACAGCTCAGAGAAAATGAGGTAATGAAACAGAAAAAATCACAAAAATAATAAAAGAAAGGAAAAATATCGATTTGACAGGTTATTTTTTTTTGCTTTGACATTGTAACAGAGAGCCAGGTTTCTCATAAACCTTGTTAACCAGAAAATGTAATAGATATTAAAATGATTATAGAAATATTCCTTCAGAAGATCCCAAGTTTTTTGAGCTAAATTAAAATGGCTCTTGATTTCAAAAAGTATAACATAAATTAAAGCTTAAGACATATAGACACGATGAACAGTGGAATTACAGATGTTAGAGTTTCTTAGGTTCATGCAACAGAGAATTAAGTGCACTAAACAGTTCCCCCTCTGTCTTCTCTTCTCTTATACATTTGCTACTGTTTACAATGCCCTTTCCACAGCTTATCCATAATCTAAAGATAAACTGGAAAAGGCAACAAGATAGTTCCATATTCATTCATTTATTCTTTCATTTCTTCATTCAATAATTTTTTTGACCGTTAAGTGCCAGGTGACAAAAGGAGGTCTCTTAGTGGGGAAAACAAAAGGAATGATTATTGTATTTTATTGTACTGAGTATTGTGATAGAGTTGAACAAAAGAGACTCTAGGATCACTTAGGGAAGGCAAGAAACCCAAATTGGAATAAGAGGATGGAGTGGGACCTCTCCCACTTCTATTGAGGACTTGGATTTTAAAAGGTGCAATTAAGAGAGAGAAATACGTCAGGGTTGCAATGGCATCTAGGGTGGGTTTTGAAAGTTAACTAGGCATTAACCAGATGAGTCAAGACTAAGGATACATCAAGTGTTTATACAAAGAACTAACAGTAGTTTTATAAAACTGGAGGACTGAAATTGTCTTTTCTAACTCTTCTATCAATCAAACTCCTACAAGTACTCCAAATCAAATTGAGTATACTGTGTATTGTTTTTCCTTTCTTTATCTTTTAATACTTAGCCCAAAAATTGTCAGGATAATTATTCAGATGCTAAATTATTCCTGCTACAGAATTTTCAGTGTTCTCATGAGTATGTTACCGTGTGACTTGGCTCCTTTCTACGGCAAACAGTGAAGGCTTATGAAAATTATTCCACATATACTAACAACTTATTTTAAGAAGCTAATATTTTTAACTTGAACAATAATTGGCATTAGGTATTAATTATACAAACACTACACATTTCAAGAAACTTTATCTCAGTGGAATATTTCAGCATGTATCCTGATAGTAACTTGTTTCAACCCTAATTATTATATATATATATATGATTCTGCTCAGTTTCTTAGAGCTATCACTTATACTCCCATTTGCTTTATATCACCCTGGAATTATCTTCATGCTCTTTTTCACTGTGAATTTTTAGAAAGAAATTGTATAATCATCTTTTCAAATCTTAAAAATATAATTTTATTTCCTCAGTGCTTATTAAATACATGATCTGTTTTTTTCTAGAGCTTATTTTTTAAAAACTTTATTGCTACTGATATATTCTTTACATGGGTGTATATATTACTTTCCAAAATACCTTTGATTATTCTAATGTTATTTGTAAAAATCTAAATATCTGTTATTTTGAAAGCTAATTGGATCATGTCATATCTATGTAATATATACATATACCAATAAGAAGATAGGAAAGAAATTTAACATAAAATGCCTACTTTTGTTATATCTGTTTTGTCCACTTGCTTTATTTTTTCCAAGTTGATTTTTAGTTTTACCTTAAAATATATTCTCTAATATCTACTTAGTTTAAAATTAGACTATTTAAAAAGTAGTCTTCTGTTCTTTTCTCCCAAAATTATTTTACAAAAAATAGAGCAATTGAACAAAGAGACCACTAGTAGTCTACCAAAGCAATCTAATACAACCTTGGTTAAGGTTTTCTCAAATACATAATTTTATCATGAGTTAGTTCATGTGATTAAGAACACTTTTTAAAGACGAGTTTATAGCTATTTTGACATTAAAAACAAGTAACTTGTTCTGTGTTTGTAAGTCAATTATATTCCCTTAAAATATGAAAGTGAAAAAATTAAGTAAGTGATCATTACTAAATATCAAGTACATTTGTCTTTATCTTTGACCAAACTATTATAACACTGTCCCTCAAGTCAAAGCAAAATGAATCTTACTCCTGTCCAAAAGCCAAATCCACTTGTACTCCTTAATTTAGGGACTGAATAACTTTAAATTGGAAAATTTAAAGGACAAGTGAATAAAAAGTTCATCCAACTAGTGTCTTATAAAAAATTAGCATTTAAATGACTATGTAAACACATAAGATGAACACATTGTTTAAACCCAAGTAAATATTTGACATAAGAAACCTCAGCTAACACATTAACTTAGAACTTGAGAAATGAGATGGTTATTCAAAAATAATTTTTAAAGTTTAAGGTAAATCCTACCTCAAAAATATTTCCATACTTTTGAAAATGTTTTTATGCTACCTGTTTAATAAGTTCCTGCTTTATTTCTTCAAGAACTGCCAATTTAATTCAAGTAAATTTGGTTGTTTTACATACAGGCAAACAGTTTGACTAGTTGGGCTGTGAATTGTGAACTCCGTTGTGAAGGAAGTCAAGTAGGGACTTAGGGAAAATAACAGAAGTGAAGTGGTGTGGTATGTAGACTTTAGCCAGGCTGGGTTTGGAGACTGAGATAAGTAGATCACTTTGAATAAATAAGATTTCAGTAGAATCTGAAAGATGAAGCAAAGCCAGCCTCAAAAGTCTGTGTTAAAGTGTTTTACGAGGAGAAAACATGTGCAAAAGACTTAAGGGGAAAAGAATTTAAGATGATCAACAAAATGTAAGCAAACAAACCACAGTGGCTTTGGCACAGTGAATAAATGGTAGAGGTGACAAGATGAGATTAGGGAATGACAATAGCCAGACAAGGAGTTCCAGAGCCAAGGTCTGAGGTTTGAAATGTCATATAAGAGGAAAAGTCATAGAAGAATTTTAATCACAGGAGTGACGTGACAAATTTTGCAAAAATTCCTTGTAGTTCTGTAGAAAATGGGGAAGTGGAGATTTGGAAGCTAGTTAGGCTGTTTCATAGTCAAGGTGACAAATAATGATCAGAACTAAGAGTTTGGAGATAGCAGTGAGAAGACGGAAAAATGGAATAAAGGTGATAATATCCTTTCTTACAGACTCAAGAGATGCCATTTAAAGTTCATAGAAAAAGCATAAAAATTTTAAGTATTATTTGAGGTAAAGAGTGTAAACAATGAGACTCTAGATATATGGTAAGCATATACACAGAGTATATGCTGTGAGAAGCTGGTAGGAAGATTATGTGAAAAAGACGTATCCTTGTCTTTCATATCTGGTTATTAAAAGCAATTAACTAAATTTGAAAAATCAAGAATTAGAGGTATAAATATATTATCTGGAAATAAAACAACAACTAAAAGTAAAAGCATTTACCTCTGACTAGTGAATGGGCTGAATTTTTTTGTGGATAGATTGCTGTGAATATTTTGTAGATGGATTAGTCTTTTGATAGATTGATTACTTTAACAAAAATAATGTAAATATATTTTGAAAAATGTTATCACTTTCCTGCGCAGTAGCTTAAAAACAAGATAGGAACTAAGTTTATCAAAATGTTAATGTATTTGTGGAAAATAGTTCTATTTATTCTTAACTTATTTTTATAATAACCTAACTGCCATGAAGTGATGTGAATTTCTAAAGTAAAAAAAATGTATATTACCCTAATTATAGTTATAATATTATAATTATAAACAAAAGATTTCTAAAAACATGAACATTAAATTTAAAAAAACACAAAAACGAGGGCTTTTGTGGGGGGTGTTTGAGATGGGGTGTACACTGTGTGTTTTTTATAATAGGGTATTAGCACCATCTTGTGGAGTAAAAGTATATTTACTTAAATTTTATAATTTTAAATCAAAACAAATGTGGAATTATTACAAAGTTCCCTAACATAAATATGCTAAAAATTTGCAAGAACTTCAAACAATTAACACATATGAAAGCACTATCAAGTATCATTTGTTACATGAAAATGTATTTTCATACAGTGCTTCTGTGTAATATGGTAAAATATTTTTTAAATGATGTTTCATGCTGGGATTCAACTAATTATTTCCCCTTTGCTTTTTAAAAAGAACTACTAAAATAGAATTAAGCCATTGTAAAAACAAGAAAGGAGTTTAATAATGTAAGTAAAACAATAAATATGTTTGGTAATCAGTATCTTTGAATTTGCCATTTTTAAAAGTAATGTGTTGGGGTCTACTAATGTAATAATCTTATTAATGGTAGTTATATCTAAATTAAACTGTAGGCAGTATCAAAAATATTATCAATTATAATCCATAGGCATGCATTTTTTATTCATTTCCTTTGTTCTTTTGGTATTTCATTAGTTATTTAATTTATTGCAAAATAAGGATCACATTTTATATGGAGACTCTATATAAAATCTTTAATATCTTTATTGTAAAATATATGAGTGAATAAGATATGAATGCACTGTATTACAAATGATTATAATTATCCATTCCCAGGATCCCAGAAAAGTCCCTGTGAGTTTCTTCTAAATATCTCTAACTTTCCACTAGAAGAAAACATTTTCTTAGTATTTGTTAATTACACTCTGGCTTTTCTTTCATAATTTCACTGCCTATGTACATACCCCTAATATATAGCTGTGTTCTTAATTTTATTTTATTCATTTTGTTATCATTAATCTACAATTACATGAAGAACATTAGGTTTACTAGGCTCCCCCCTTCACCAAGTACCCCCAACAAACCCCATTACAGTCACTGTCCATCAGTGTAGTAAGATGCTGTAGAATCACTACTTGTCTTCTCTGTGTTGCACAGCCCTCCCTGTGCCCCCCCCACAACATTATACGTGCTAATCGTAAGGCCCCCTTTATTTTTTCCCACCCTTATCCCTCCCTTCCCACCCATCCTCCCCAGTCCCTTTCCCTTTGGTAACTGTTAGTCCATTCTTGGGTTCTGTGATTCTGCTGCTGTTTTGTTCCTTCAGCTTTTCCTTGTTCTTATATTCCACATATGAGTGAAATCATTTGGTACTTGTCTTTCTCTACCTGGCTTATTTCACTGAGCATAATACCCTCTAGCTCCATCCATGTTGTTGCAAATGGTAGGATCTGTTTTCTTCTTATGGCTGTGTAATATTCCACTGTGTATATGTACCACATCTTTATCCATTCATCTACTGATGGACACTTAAGTTGCTTCCATTTCCTGGCTTTGTAAATAGTGCTGCGATAAACATAGGGGTGCATCTGTCTTTTTCAAACTGGAGTGCTGCATTCTTAGGTAAATTCCTAGAAGTGGAATTCCTGGGTCAAATGGTATTTCTATTTTGAGCATTTTGAGGAACCTCCATACTGCTTTCCACAATGGTTGAACTAATTTACATTCCCACCAGCAGTGTAGGAGGGTTCCCTTTTCTCTACAACCTCACTAACATTTGTCGTTGCTTGTCTTTTGGGTGGTGGCGATCCTTACTGGTGTGAGGTGATACCTCATTGTGGTTTTAATTTGCATTTCTCTGATGACTAGCTATGTGGAGTATCTTTTCATGTGCCTGTTGGCCATCTGAATTTCTTCTTTGGGGAACTGTCTGTTCAGCTCCTCTGCCCATTTTTTAATTGGATTATTTACTTTTTGTTTGTTGAGGTGCGTGAGCTCTTTATATATTTTGGATGTCAACCCTTTATCGGATCTGTCATTTATGAATATATTCTCCCAAACTGTAGGGTACCTTTTTGTTCTATTGATGGTATCCTTTGCTGTACAGAAGTTTTGCAGCTTGATATAGTGCCACTTGTTCATTTTTGCTTTTGTTTCCCTTGCCTGGGGAGATATGCTCATGAAGAAGTCATTCATGTTTATGTCCAAGAGATTTTTGCCTATGTTTTCTCTAAGAGTTTCATGGTTTCATGACTTATGTTCAGGTCTTTGATCCATTTAGAATTTACTTTTGTGTATGGGGTTAGACAGTGATCCAGTTTCATTCTCTTACATGTAGCTGTCCAGTTTTGCCAGCACCATCTGTTGAAGAGACTGTCATTTCCCTATTGTATATCCATGGCTCCCTTATCACATATTAATTGACCATATATGTTTGGATTAATGTCTGGAGTCTCTATTCTGTTCCACTGGTCTGAGGCTCTGTTCTTGTGCCAGTACCAAACTGTCTTGATTATTGTGGCTTTGTAGTAGATCTTGAAGTTGGGGAGCATCATCCCCCCACTTTTTTCTTTCTTCTCAGGATTGCTTATGTTATTCGGGATCTTTGGTGTTTCCATATGAATTTTTGAACTATTTGTTCCAGTTCGTTGAAGAATGCTGTTGGTAATTTGATGGGGATTGCATCAAATCTGTATATTGCTTTGGGCAGTATGGTCATTTGATGATATTAATTCTTCCTAGCCAAGAGCATGGGATGAGTTTTCATTTGTTAGTGACCTCCTTAATTTCTCTTAAGAGTGTCTTACAGTTTTCAGGATATAGGTCTTTCAGTTCCTTGGTTAGGTTTATTCCTAAGTATTTTATTCTTTTTGATGCAATTGTGAATGGAATTGTTTTCCTAATTTCTCTATTAGTTCATTGTTAGTGTATAGGAAAGCCACAGATTTATATGTGTTAATTTTGTATCCTGCAACTTTGCTGTATTCTGATATCAGTTCTAGAAGTTCTGAAGTGGAGTCTTTAGGGTTTTTTATGTACAATATCATGTCATCTGCAAATAGTGACAGTTTAACTTCTTCTTTACCAACTTGGATTCCTTGTATTTCTTTGTTTTGTCTAATTGCCATGGCTAGGACCTCCAGTACTATGCTGAATAACAGTGGGGAGAGTGGGCATCCCTGTCTTGTTCCCGATCTCAGAGGAAAAGCTTTCAGCTTCTCGCTGTTCAGTATGATGATGGCTGTGGGTTTGTCATATATGGCCTTTATTATGTTGAGGTACTTGCCCTCTATACCCATTTTGTTGAGAGTTTTTATCATGAATGGATGTTGAATTTTGTCGAATGCTTTTTCAGCATCTATGGAGATGATCATGTGGTTTTTGTCCTTCTTTTTATTGATGTGGTGGATGATGTTGATGGATTTTCGAATGTTGTACCATCCTTGTATCCCTGGGATGAAGCACACTTGGTCATGGTGTATGATCCTTTTTATATATTTTTGAATTCAGTTTGCTAATATGTTGTTGATTAGTTTTGCATCAACGTTCTTCAGGGATATTGGTCTGTAATTTTCATTTTTGGTGAGGTCTTTGCCTGGTTTTGGTATTAGGGTAATGTCGGCTTCATAGAACGAATTTGGGAGTATTCCTTCCTCTTCTAATTTTTGGAAAACTTTAAGAACAATGGGTACTGTATCTTCTCTGTAGTTCTGAGAAAATTCCGAGGTAAATCCATCTGGCCCTGGGGTTTAATTCTTGGGTAGTTTTTTGATTACCACTTCAATTTCTCTGCTGGTAATTGGTTTGTTTAGATTTTCTATTTCTTCCTTGGTCAGTCTTGGAAGGTTGTATTTTTCTAGGAAGTTGTCCATTTCTTCTAGATTTTCCAGCTTGTTAGCATATAGGCTTTCATAGTAGTCTCTAATAATTCTTTGTATTTCTGTGGGGTCCGTGGTGATTTTTCCTTTCTCTTTTCTGATTCTGTTGATGTGTATTGATTCTCTTTTTCTCTTAATAAGTCTGGCTAGAGGCTTATCTATTTTGTTTATTTTCTTGAAGAACTGGCTCTTGGTTTCATTGATTTTTCTATTGTTTTATTCTTCGCAGTTTTATTTATTGCTTCTCTGATCTTAATTATGTCCCTCCATCTGCTGACCTTAGGCCTCATTTGTTCTTCTTTTTCCAATTTTGATAATTGTGACATTAGACTATTCATTTGGGATTGTTCTTCCTTCTTTAAATATGCCTGGATTGCTATATACTTTCCTCTTAAGACTGCTTTTGCTGCATCCCACAGAAGTTGGGGCTTTGTGTTGCTGTTTTCATTTGTTTCCATATATTGCTGAATCTCCATTTTAATTTGGTCGTTGATCCAATGATTACTTAGGAACATGTTGTTAAGCCTCCATGTGTTTGTGAGCCTTTTTGCTTTCCTTGTACAATTTATTTCTAGTTTTATACCTTTGTGGTCTGAAAAGTTGGTGGATAGTATTTCAATCTTTTGCAATTTACTGAGGCTCTTTCTGTGGCCTAATATGTGGTCTATTCTGGAGAATGTTCCATGTTCACTTGAGAAGAATGTGTATCCTGTTGCTTTTAGATGTAGAGTTCTATAGATGTCTATTAGGTCCATCTGTTCTAGTGTGTTGTTCAGTGCTTCCATGTCCTTACTTATTTTCTGTCTGGTGGATCTGTCCTTTGAAGTGTATGGTGTGTTGAAGTCTCCTAGAATGAATGCATTGCATTCAATTTCCTCCTTTTGTTCTGTTAGTATTTGTTTCACATATGCTGTTCCTCCTGTGTTGGGTGCATATATATTTACAATGGTTATATCATCTTGTTGGACTGACCCCTTTATCATTATGTAATGTCCTCCTTTATCTCTTGTTACTTTCTTTGTTATGAAGTCTATTTTGTCTGGTACTAGTACTGCAATACCTGCTTTTTTTTCCCTCTTGTTTGCATGAAATATCTTTTTCCATCCCTTGGCTTTTAGTCTGTGCATGTCTTTCATTTTGAGGTGAGTCTCTTGTAAGCAGCATATAGATGGGTCTTGTTATTTTATCCATTCAGTGACTCTATGTCTTTTGATTGGTGCATTCAGTCCATTTACATTTAGAGTGATTATCGATAGGTATGTACTTATTGCCATTTCAGGCTTTAGATTCGTGGTTACCAAATGTTCAAGGTTAATTTCCTTACTATCTAAGAGTCTATCTTAAACCACTTAGTATGCTGTTACAAACACAATCTAAAGGTTCTTTTCTGTTTCTCCTCCTTTTTCTTCCTCCTCCATTCTTTATATATTAGGTATCATATTCTGTACTTTTTGTCTATCCCTTAATTGTCTTTGGGATAGTTCATTTAATTTTGCATTTTCTTAGTAATTAGCTATTCTACTTTCTTTACTTTGGTTTTATTACCTCTGGTGAAAGCTATTCAACCTTAGGAACACTTCCATCTATAGCAGTTCCTCCAAAATAGACTGTAGAGATGGTTTTTGGGAGGTAAATTCTCTCAGCTTTTGCTTATCTGGAAATTGTTTAATCCCTCCTTCAAATTTAAATGATAATCTTGCTGGATAAAGTAATCTTGGTTCAAGGCCCCTCTGCTTCATGGCATTAAATACATCATGCCACTCCCTCCTGGCCTGTAAGGTTTCTGCTGAGAAGTCTGATGTTAGCCTGATGGGCTTTCCTTTGTATGTGATCTTATTTCTGTCTCTGGCTACTTTTAACTGTCTGTCCTTATCCTTGATCTTTTCCATTTTAATTACTATGTGTCTTGGTGTTGTCTTCCTTGGGTCCCTTGTGTTGGCAGATCTGTGCATCTCCATGGCCTAAGAGACTATCTCCTTCCCCAGATTGGGGAAGTTTTCAGCAACTACCTTCTCAAAGGCACTTCCTACCCCTTTCTCTCTCTTCTTCTTCTGGTGTCCCTATAATGCGAATATTGTTCCATTTGGATTGGTCACACAGTTCTCTCAATATTCTTTCATTCTTAGAGAACTTTTTTTCTCTCTGTGCCTCAGCTTCTTTGTACTCCTCTTCTCTAGTTTCTATTTCATTTATCGTCTCCTCCACTCTATCCAACCTGCTTTTAATACCCTCCGTCGTGCTCTTCAACAATTGGATCTCCGACCTGAATTCATTCCTAAGTTCTTGGATGTCTTTTCACACTTCCATTAGCACGTTGATGATTTTTATTTTGAACTCCCTTTCAGGAAAAGTCACAAGGTCCATATCATTTAAATCTTTCTTGGGAGTTGTATTAATAATTTTACTCTGGACCAGGTTTCTTTGGCATTTCATATTTCTATGTGGTGCCCTCTAGTGTCCAGAAGCTCTATTCTGGAGCTGCTGAGCCCCTGAAGCAATGTCAGGGGTCGCAGGGGAGCGGTATTGGTGCCTGGGGGGAGGAAAGAGCTGTTCCCTGCTTCCCGGCTGCTGTGCCTGTCTCCACTGCCTGAACCAGTGGGCCGAGCACACAGATACAAGCTTTTGTCCCAGAGCAGCCGGATATGGATCCCTGCTTTCCACAAGCAGCCAGAATCCCAGTCTCCCCAGGAACTCTTACTGTATTAACTTTCCAACCCGGTAGTCATGCGAGTATCATGAAAGCACCATGAAATGTAGGTTTGTGCTCCCAGTGCAGATCTCTGGAGCTAGGTGTTCAGCAGTCCCAGGCCTTCCACTCCCTCCCTGCTCCATTTCTCTTCTTCCTGCCAGTGAGCTGGTGTGGGGGAAGGGCTCAGGTCCCACTGAGCCAAAGCTCTGGTACATTACCCCATTCAGTGAGGTCTGCTCTTTTCTCCAGGTGTGTGCAATCTGGCGCTGAACTCTTTCCTGTTGCTCTTTCAGGATTAGTTGTGCCAACTATATTTTCTAATTATATCCAGTTTTAGGAGGAAGCCTCTGTCTCTCCTCTCATCCTGCCATCTTTCTCTGTTCTTAATTTTTATATGGATGAAATAATCATGTAATATTTGATGTACGCTCATGGTTTTTTACTTCATGTGATTATTATTTTTTCTTTTTATGTCATTTTGTGGCATTGGTGTATTATTCCACTGCATGGATATACTATTCAACTGTTGATGTACATGGAATTATTTCCATTTTGACTATTAAAAATCATATGACCATAAATATTAACATCCACAAAATCTGATTCACATGTGCATTATTTCTCTAGGATAGATTCCTAGGAATATAATTGCTGAGTAATAAATGATGCATATCTTCAACTTCACTCTTGGTTGCTAAACTCTTTTCTCTTGTGATTCCAATTGTTCTTCTTACCAGTGGTTCCTAAATGTTCCACATTCTTACCAAATACTGAGATATTTTAGATTTTATTTTTTGCCAGTAATGTTATTTTATTCATGGTTTATTATGGTTTTAATTTTCAGTTTCAGTTTACGTAATTTTTAATAAGTTTATCTCTTGGATTTTCTTTTTCATGAAATGCATGTTCAAGTCCTTTACCCCTTATCTTTTTTTAACTAGCCTTCTCAGTTTTAACAGCAATATCATTTTTCCTTGTATGTTTTGGAGAAGTAGCTGGTGAGGGCACTTCTGCAAACTGAGGCTAAATACAGTATGTTTAGCTTATTGAACCAAAGGTTTTTAAAATCTCTGTGAGTCAGTTTTATTGTCACATTTTCTTTTATAAATTTGTCTATTTTGTAAGTATTTTTAAATATATTGACAAATAGCTCTTTAAAATATTCTGGTAGAATCCTTTTGGTGTTTGCAAGCTTTGTAGTGATATCCCTTTTTCATTCCTGCTCATGGTTATTTGTGCCTTCTCTATTTTTTTATACCTTGATCAGTTTTGCCAGATTTTTATCAATATTATTTACCTTGTCAAAAAATTATTACTTTATTGATACTTTATATATTATGTATTTTTTTCATTTATTTCTACTCTTGTTATTCTTTTCTATTTACTAATTAATCCATTACAGCTATTCTAGCTTTTTAAATATGCTGCTCTCTTCATTAATTTTTACTCCTTCTTCTCCCAGTTAATATGGTTAAGTGTTATACCAAAAGCTTGTATAGAACTTTTGTTCTTGTTCATTATAAAAAATAATTTCTGGACAGTGACTGTAATGGGGTATGTGGTGAGGACTTGATGATGGGAGGAGTGTAGTAACCATAATGTTGTTCATGTAATTGCAGATTAATGATACTAAAATAAAAAATAATAAAAATAATAAAAAATAATAATAATAATTTCTACTGTAATTTCTTCAATGAATCACACAAAGAGATTTAGTAACTTACCATACCATGATTTTTTTGTTAATTTTTCATTATTTCTTGTAACACTGGGGGTTGGAGAATATATTTTGTTTAACTGTAATTTTTGTGATACTGATCAAGACTTGCATTGCACCTAGTGTGGTCAATTTTCATAAACATTTCATGGATTCATGGATTCATGAAATGTTATTAGGGGAAGCCCTCTCTATATATAAATTAGATCATTTGTTATATATGCTTTTGAAACTTTTATAACCTTATTGATTATTTTTCCTGCCTTTTCCCTTTCAATTACCAAAGAAGTGTATTAGATTTTCCCACTGTAATCTCTCTATGTGTATGTATTTGTGGCCTTATTGGTAGGTGCTACACATTTAAAATATCTTTCTGTGTAGTTGAACTTTTTGTCATTATAAAGTGCCTTTTTTTAACTTCTGATGTGCCTTAATGTCTATTTTGCTTGGTAATAATATAGCGACACCAACTTTCTTTTGATAGTATTTGTTTGGATGATAAATTTCCATCATTTTACTTACTTTAAATCTTCTGCATTTAAATTTAGATATCACCTATAGATAACTTTCAGTACTCTGTTTTAAATATAGTTTGAAAACCACTGTCTTTTCTTTTCAAGCTTGTCAGAGTACAATTGAAAAAATTGTATGTATATGTATATATATATATATATATATATGTATATATGGGTACAGATGTGATGATTTGATATATGTACACACTGTGAAATATTTACCAAAATCAGGTTCATTAACGTATCCATCAAATCACATAGTTATCCTTTTCTGCATGTGTGTGGTTGATTGGAATGCTTAAGATCTGATCTTTTATCAAACTTTAAGTATACACCACAGTATTTTTTTTATTATGGTATTATTGATATACAGTCACATGAGCAAAATTGTGGTTACTAGATTCCCCCGATTATCAAGCCCCCACCACATACCCTATTACAGTCACTGTCCATCAGCATAGAAAGATACTATAGAATCACTACTTGTCTTCTCTGTGCTATACTGCCTTCACCGTGTCCCTTTACATTATGTGTGCTAATCATAATGCCCCTTAATTCCCTTATCCCTCCCTTCCCACCCATCCTCCTCAGTCTCTTTCCCTTTGGTAACTGTTAGTCCATTCTTGGATTCTGTGAGTCTGCTGCTGTTTGGCTCCTTCAGTTTTTGCTTTGTTGTTTTACTCCACAGATGAGTGAAATCATTTGGTAATTTTCTTTCTCCACCAGGCTTACTTCACCGAGCATAATACCCTCTAGCTCCATCCATGTTGTTGCAAATGGTAGGATTTTTTTCTTCTTATGCCTGAATAATATTTCATTGTGTATATGTACCACCTCTTCTTTATCATTTCATCTACTTATGAACACCTAGGTTGTTTCCATTTCTTGGCTGCTGTAAATAGTGCTGCAATAAACATAGGGGTGCATATGTGCTTTTGAATCTGTGATCTTGTATTCTTAGGGTGAATTCCTGGGTCAAACAGTATTTCTATTTTTAGTTTTTTTAGGAAACTCCATACTGCTTTCCACAATGGTTGAACTAATTAACATTCCCACCAGCAGTGAAGGAGGGTTCCCCTTTCTCCACATCCTGGCAAGCATTTGTTGTTATTTATCTTTTGGATGTTGGCCATTCTAACTGGTATGAGGTGATATCTCATTGTGGTTTAATTTGCATTTCTCTGATGACTAGCGATGTGGAGCATCTTTTCATGTGCCTGTTGGCCATCTGAATTTCTTCTTTGGAGAAGTGTCTGTTCAGATCCTCTGCCCATTTTTAAACTGGGCTATTTGCTTTTTGGTTGTTGACACATGAGGCTCATTCTGTATTTTGGATGTGAACCCCTTATTGGATATATCATTTATGAATATATTCTCCCATACTGTAGGATGCCTTTTCGTCCTACTGATGGTGTCCTTTGTCATACAAAAACTTTTTAGTTTGATGTAGTCCCATGAGTTCATTTCTCCTTTTGTTTCCCTTTCTCAAGGAGATGGGTTCAGGAAGAAGTTGCTTATGCTTATATTCAGGAGATGTATTCCTATGTTGTCTTTTAAGAGTTTTATGGTTTCATAACTTACATTCAAGTCTTTAATCCATTTCGAGTTTACTTTTGTGTATGAGGTTAAACAATAAACCAGTTTCATTCTCTTGCATATAGCTGTCCAGTTTTGCCAACACCAGCTATTGAAGAGGCTGTAATTTCCCCATTGTATATCCATGGCTCCTTTGTCATATATTAATTGACCATATATGCTTGGGTTAGTATCTGGGCTCTGTAGTCTTTTCCATTGTGCCAGTATCAAACTCTCTTGATTACTCTGGTTTTGTAGTAGAGCTTGAAGTTGCAGAGCATAATCCCCCCAGCTTTATTCTTCCTTCTCAGGATTGCTTTAGCTATTCAGGGTCTTTTGTGGTTCCATATGAATTTTAGAACTATTTACTCTAGTTCATTGAAGAATGCTATAGGTATTTTGATTGGAACTGCATTGAATCTTTAGATTGCTTAAGGCAGGATGGCCATTTTGACAATATTAATTCTTCCTAGCCAAGAGCATGGGATGAATTTCCATTTATTAGTGTCCTCTTTAAGTTCTTTTAGGAGTGTCTTGTAGTTTTCAGGGTATATGTCTTTCACTTCCTTGGTTAGGTTTGTTCCTAGGTATTTTATTCTTTTTGATGCAATTGTGAATGGAATTGTTTTCCTGATTTCTCTTTCTGCTACTTCATCATTAGTTTATAGGAATGCTACAGATTTCTGTGCTTTGTTTTTATATCCTGCTGCTTTGATGAATTCAGGTATTTGATCTAATAATTTTGGAGTGGATTCTTTAGGGTTTTATGTTACAATATCATGTCATCTGTAAACAGTGAAAGTTAAACTTCTTCTTTGCCAATCTGGATGCCTTTTATTTCTTTGTGTTGTTTGATTGACTTGGCTAGGACCTCCAGTACTATGTTGAATAGAAGCAGGGAGAGTGGGCATCCTTGTCTTGTTCCTGATCTTAAAAGAAAAGCTTTCAGCTTCTCACTGTTAAGTATGATGTTGGCTGTGGGTCTGTCATATATGGCCTTTATTGTGTTAAGGGGTACTTTGCCCTCTATACCCATTTTGTTGAGAGCTTTTATCATGAGTGTTAAATTTTGTCAAGTGCTTTTTCATCATCTATGGAGATGATCATGTGGTTTTTGTCCTTCTTTTTGTTGGTATATTGGATGGTGTTGTTGGATTTTCGAATGTTGTACCATTCTTGCATCCCTGGGATGAATCCCACTTGATCATGATGTATAATCCTGTTGATGTGTTTTGGAATTCGGTTTGATAATATTTTGTAGAGTATTTTTACATCTATGTTCATCAGGGGTATTGGTCTGTAGTTTTCTTTTTTTGTGGTGTCTTTGCCTGGTTTTAGTATTAGAGTGATGCTGGCTTCATAGAATGAGTTTGAAGTATTCCCTCCTGTTCTATTTTTTGGAAAACTTTAAGGAGAATGAGTATTATGTCTTCTCTAAATGTCTGATAAAATTCAGCAGTGAATCCATTTGGTCTGGAAGTTTTGTTTTTGGGTAATTTTCTGATTCCCAATTCAATCTCATTGCTGGTAATTGGTCTGTTCATTTAGATTTTCTGTTTCTTCCTTGGTCAGTATTGGAAGGTTGTATTTTTCTAGAAAGTTGTCCATTTCTTCAAGGTTTCCAGTTTGCTAGCATATAATTTTTCATAGTATTCTCTAATAATTCTTTGTATTTCTGTGGTGTCTGTAGTGATTTTTCTTTCTCATTTCTGATTCTGTTTAAGTGTGTAGATTCTCTTTTTACTTTAATAAGTCTGGCTAGGTGGTTATCTATTTTGTTTATATTCTCAAAGAACCAACTCTTGGTTTCATTAATTCTTTCTATTTTATTCTTCTCAATTTTATATATTTTTTTTCTGATCTTTATTATTCCCTCCGTCTACTAATTTTGTGCCTCATTTGTTCTTCTTTCTATAGTTTCAATAATTGTGAAATTAGACTATTCATTTGGTATTGTTCTTTCTTCTTTAAATAGGCCTGGATTGCTATATACTTTCCTCTTAGAACTGTTGGGGTGTTGCACTATTGTTTTTATTTGTTCCCATATATTGCTTGATCTATGTTTTAATATGGTCATTGATCTATTGATTATTTAGAAGCATGTTGTTAGGCCTCCATATGTTTGTGACCTTTTTGTTTTATTTGTACAATTTATTTCTAGTTTCATACCTTTGTGATCTAAGAAGTTGGTTGGTATAATTTCAATATTTTTGAATTTACCAAGGCTCTTTTTGTGGCCTAGTACATGGTCTATTCTGGAAATGTTGAATGTACACTTGAGAAGAATATTTATCCTGCTGCTTTTGGGTGGAGTGTTCTGTTAGATCCATCTGTTCTAATATGTTGTTCAGTGCCTCTGTTTTTCTACTTATTTTTTGTCTGTTTGATCTGTCCTTTGGAGTGAATGGAGTGTTGAAGTCCCCTAAAATGAATGTATTGCATTCTATTTCCTCCTTTAATTTTGTTAGTATTTGTTTTACATATGTAGGTGCTCCTGTGTTTGGTGCATAGATATTTATAATGGTTGTATCCTCTTGCTGGACTGATCATTATCATTATGTAATATCCTTCTTTGTCTCTTGTTACTTTCTTTGTTTTGAATTCTATTTTGTCTGATAGAAGTACACCTGCTTTACTCTCCCTATTGTTTGCATGAAATATCTCTTTACATCCCTTCACTGTTGGTCTCTGTTTCTCTTTGGGTTTGAAGTGAGTCTCTTGTAGGCAGCATATAGATGGGTCCTGCATTTTTACCCATTCAGTGGCTCTATGTCTTTTGATTGGTGCATTCAGTCCATTTACATTTAGGGTGATTATCAATAGATATGTACTTATTGCAATTGCAGGCTTTGGATTCATGCTTACCAAAGGTTCCAAGGGGAGCTTACTTACTATCTAGCAGTCTCCCTTAACTCGTTTATTACACTATTATAAACAGAGTCTGATTATTCTTTTTCTCTCCCTTCTTTTTCTTCCTCCTCCACTCTTTATATGTTAGGTGTCATATTCTCTACTCTTTGGTTATGCCTTGACTGACTAGCTGATTTAATTTTGCATTTGGTTGGTATTTTGTTGGTCTACTTCCTTTTTTGTGCTTTTATTTTCTCTGGTGACAGCTATTTAGTCTTAGGCATACTTCCATCTAGGGCAGTCCCTTTAAAATACACTGTAGAGATGGTTTGTGAGAGGTAAATTACCTTAAGTTTTGCTTATCTGGGAATTGTTTAATCCTGTCTTCAAATTTAAATGATAATCTTGCCAGGTAGAGTATTCTTGGTTCTAAGGCCTTCTGTTTCATTGCATTGAATATATCATGCCATTCTCTTCTGGCCTGTAAGGTTCCTGCTGAGAAGTTTGATGACACCCTGATTGGTTTTCTTTTGTAGGTGATCTTTTTTCTCTCTCTGGCTGCTTTTAATACTCCGTCCTTGTCTTTGATTTTTGCCCTTTTAATTATTATATGTCTTGGTGTTGTCCTTCTTGGGTCCTTTGTGCTGGGAGATGTGTGGACCTCCGTGGGCTGAAAGACTATTTCCTTCCCCAGATTGGGGGAGTTTTCAGCAATTGCTTCTTCAAAGACATTTCCCATCTCTTTTTATGTCTTCATCTTCTTCTGGTAGCCCTATAATGAGAATATTGTTCCATTTGGATTGGTCACACTGTTCTCTTAATATTCCTTCATTCCTAGAGATCCTTTTTTCTCTCTCTGCTTCAGCTTCTCTGTATTCCTGTTCTCTAATTTCTATTCCATTTACAGTCTCCTCTACCTCACCTAATCTGCTTTTAAATCCCTCCATTGTTTGTTTCCTTTCAGTCATCTCCCTTCTGAATTCATCCATTAGCTCTTGAATATTTCTCTGTAGCTCTATCAGCATGCTTATGACTTTTATTTTGAATTCTTTTTCAGGCAGATACTTAGGTCTTTTCCATATATTTTTTAACCACTTAGGTTGTTTTCCCTATATATATTGTTGTTTGGGGTTTTTTTTTGATGGTTTCTATTGCTTTGTCAATCTTCTCTCTTTGTTCATACATTGTTTTCCTAATTTTATTGAAGTGTGTGTCTGTGTATGGTATAACACTTTAACAAAGGAATGATAAAAACCATATGATCATCTCAGTAGATGATAAAAAAAGCATTTGACAAAATTCAACACCCATTAATGACAAAAACTCTCAAGAAAGTGTGTATAGAGGGGATATAACTCAACATAATAAAGGCCATCTATAAAACACACAGCTAACATCATACTCAATGGTGAAAAGCTAAAAGCTTTTCATCTTACATTAGAAACAAGACAGGATGCCCATGCTCACTACTTTTATTCAGTTTAGTAATGGAGGCCCTAGCCACAACAATGAGACAAGGCAAAGAAATAAAATGCATCCAAATTGGTAAGTAGTAAAATTGTCACTATTTGCAGATGACATGATGGTATATATAGAAAATCCTGCAGACTCCACAAAAAAATAACATTAGAATGAATAAACTAACTCACTAAATTTGCAGAATACAAAATAAATATAGAGAAATCAGTTGCATGCCTATATCAAGCTAGCAGGAGAAATTAAAACAATAGTCAATACATGGAAACAACCTAAGTGTCCATCAATAGGTGAGTGATTAAAGAATATATATATTTATTTCACAATGGAATATTATTCAGCTATAAAAAATGAGGAATCCCAACAATTTGCAACAATGTGGATGGACATTGAAGGCATTAAGCAAATAAGTCAGACAAAGAAAAATACTGTATGATCTCACATGTGGAATCTAAAACAAATAAACTCATAGATAAAGATTCAGACGTGGTTATCAGAGGTAGAAGGAGTGGGGAAAGGTAATTAGAGGAAGTTGGTCAAAAGGTACAAATTTCCTGCTATAAGATAAGTACTAGCAATGTATTGTACAACATGATGACCATACTTAACACTGTTGTTTGATATATAGGAAAGTTAAGAGAATAATCCTAAAAGTTCTTATCACAAGAGAAAAAATTGTTTTGTTATTTTTCTTTTTATGTATCCATATGAGATGACTGATACTAGCTGAACCTATTATGATAATTGTTTCACAATATACATAAATCAAACCATCAAGCTTTGTGCCTTTACATTATAGCTATGTATGTCAATTACTTCTTAATAAAACTAGAAAAAAATGATATCACATCATATATAGCAGGTCACTAAAGAAATTATAAAAGCATGAAGTTTTATGCTTTTTCTCAAATTTTTAAAATCCACTCTTCAATCTACATGGAATTTGTGTGTATGTGTCTGTGTGTCTTCATAGATAAAGTAAGGATTCAACTTATTCCATTTTACTTCCACTGGTTTATCATTACAAGACTGCCAGAGTAGGTTTCAAACTGAGATTGTCAAATTCACACAATCCAGTTGACTTATCCAGTGCCAATTTTACTTTGTTTCAAGAAATAATATATAATAAAGAGTATAGCAATAGGTTCAATAAAAAATTGATGAAAATTTTACTCTCAGACATCACTTCTGGGGTTTCAACCACCCTATGGTTGTTTTTGTTCATGGAGATGAGCTGATGCAAATATAGTAATATTCATGCAAGACAACTATAGGCTTAGGGATCTTCAGCTTAAATACTTTATCACCTAGAATCTGGAGTGTATTTTGTGCTCTCAACTTTACTTACTATTTTCCTTTTTCTTTAGACTTAATTAATTTTTTAGCTCCAGGAGTAATAATTCTCAACTGTTCTAATGCATTAATGGTATAATTTCCCTTTTAATCATCTCACAAATTTTGATATGCATTATTTTTTATTATGGTTTAGTTCAAATTATATTTTAATTTGTATTGCGATTTCTTCTTTAACCCATGAGTTATTTAGAAGTGTTGCCTAACCTCAAAACTTTTGAGAATTTTCAGTTATTTACTGTTAGCAATATCTAGTGGTCATTCCTGGGGAGCATACTTAGAAAGTTTTCAATCTTTTGAAATTTGTTAAGACTTTTTATGGTCTATTTTGGTGAGTATTCCATGTAATCTTGGGATGATAAATATGTATCTTACAGCAGTTGAAGGTTCTATTCTATAAATATAAAAAGGCTCAATTTGGTTAATAATGTTTACATCTTCTATATCCTTACTTGTGTATTTGCTTGTCTATCAGACACTGGAAGAAGTGTTATTTAAATTCCAACTATGGTGGTGGATTTGTTCACTTCTCCTTTTACTTCTGTATTATTGTTCTAATGAAACAAATATGCTTTCTTTTCTTTGTCTGCTTTTAAGATTTTGCCTTTCTCTTTGGTTTTCAGCAAAGCCTCAGTATAGTTTTTCATTGTATTTACTTTTTGGGAGGTGTCTGAGCTTTTGAATATGATACTTTATTTCTTTCATCATTTTGGAACTTTTCACCCATTATTTTTTCAAATATTCCTTCTGTCCATTTTCTCTACTTTTGTAACTCCATCTAGATATATTTCACTTGACTCTGCCCCATACATTTCTTACAATCTGTTTTATTTGTTGCTGTTTTATTCACTTTTGTCTTCCTGTATTCAGTTTGGTTGTTTCCACATTGACCTTCTTCAAGTGTAATAAGTTTGTGTTATGCTGTATCCATTTAGCTCTTAAGACAATCCAATGTATCCTTATTTCAGGTATTTATTTTATGATTTTATGTAACATATGACTATTTTGTAGTATCACCTCCTTTGAATATCTTTGTCTTTTCACTTATTTTACCTATCTTTTTCCTATAGTTCCTTTAACATAGTTAAAATGGCTATTTTTAAATTGACACCAATTCCAACATCTGAATCTGAGTGTCTGCTTCTACTAGAGATTTATTTTCACTTCACTTTTTGCCATATTTCTCCTGCTTCTTTGTGCATTTTTAATTTTTACCCCAAACCATACATTTTATATTATATAAATGTAATGGTAATTTTTATATTATTTAGCCCACTGGCAAGAACGTTTGCTCTTTCTTGATCCGATTAGAAATTGAGCTCAGATGGACCCGAGTTACACCTGGAGTTTAAGTCAATCTTCTGGTTTTAAAAGTCTCAAGATAGAGACCTTTCTTTAAGCTTTTTATCAAGAACTTTGGTGGTCTCTTCTTCCTCCATCCAAAAGATGATAGATTTATCTTGTATTTCTGTTTTGACCTCTGCTCTTACCTGAGTCACTTACCTGAATCTTACTCTGAGTCACTTTCAAATATGGTAAATGCCTTGATGAAGATACCAGCTGTGTATTTGAAGCAGGTCCCTTTTCTTAGTAGGACCTTTCTGATAAGACTGTAGGAAAATTCAATCCACCCTTAAGAAACTAATTAGGCTTCAGCAAAGTGTCCTGATTCTGTTAAGTTTCAGAATTTTTCATGTTAGACACACCACCAAAAGTTTGGTTCTTTCCCTCATTAACATCCCTCTATTCAGACAAATACTCATCAATCTATACCCTGAGCTGGAAAACCCAACCAGGTAAGAAATGGCCAGAGACACGTTTACAGGCTCTTCCCACTTTGTTTTAATTCATTTCCTCCTACAATTTCCAATTTAAACAGACATGCGCGCACACACACACACACACACATTTGTTGTTTTCCTGTTTGTAGTAGGAGTTTTGTTCTATTCCATCCTATTCTATCCTATTTGGAATGTTTCCATATAAGTTTGCATCATCTTACCATGCTTTATTTTTCTAAATATAATTGATCTGTTAAGTATATGTACATCTCTTTAATTAGTTATTTTTACAACTACCTTCCCTCCTAGAGAGGAAGCAGTATGAGAGGAGGTACTTTGTCTCTTTTTTTCACTGTTTGGTCTTCAGAACTTTTAGAACAGTGCCCAATAAATATCTTCCAAATTAATGAATGAATAGTAGAATGCAGTGCAGCAGTTAAGAATAATATGGCATAGTAAATATAAGCAAATATTTACTATAATATTTAATAAATGTGTTAATATAATATAAATATAATATTTAATACATTTTATAGTACTCAATTATCAAATTAAATAATATGTAAATAAGTATTTATAATATAAAAAAATAATATGGCATAGTAAAACTATTTCTCTGGACAGTTATTCTTACAAATTTGTGTAGACTCAATTTCTGTAATGTAAAATATATTTTATATACATGTTAAGACACACATTTGGAAGGACCTATAGCTGTATAGGTATTTTTAAAGAAAAAAACAACCTAAACAAGCTGTATATTTAAATACTTTAAATGCTTATTCTGTTTTTATTATTTGTAGATTGTAAAGGACCTCCTCCAAGAAAACAGACAGAAATTCTGTCTGGTTCCTGGCCTGAACAAACATATCCAGATGGCACTCAGGCTATATATAAATGCCGCCCTGGGTATAGAACTCTTGGAACTATTACAATGGCATGCAAGAATGGAGAATGGGTGGCTCTTCATCCATCGAGGATATGTCGAAGTAATTGATACACTTATGAAATTTATGAATGTTTTGAGTTGTAAAAATACTGAATGATATTATAGTTATAGTGACTGAATTATATCACTATTATTATTTAAATACAGAACAATACACCATCATTATTCTTAGAAAGAGGTTGTTAGCCTCCAAAATTAAAAAAAAAGAATCAGATAGGTTCAACTATAAAAAATACCCTTGGCATTTTTCACTTTTCCATATCTTCAATTCCATCCTTCAATTCTGTCAAGTATCTTTGTGCTTGAACTCCTACATAAAATGTTTCCCTGCGTTTTATATTAGTATTATATATTTTTTATTTTAGAGAGACCCTGTGGACATCCTGGAGATACTTCCTTTGGTTCTTTCCATCTTGCAGTAGGAGATGAGTTTGAATATGGTGCAAAGGTTGTTTATACATGTGATGAGGGGTATGTATGAAAATACCAAAAGAGGTTTATAATTGAATAATTTATAAGTGACATAGTAAATGGGAACTGTACTAATTTGTATTTTTAAGGTTACTTTACTTTTCTATGAGCAACACACAAGTAACCTGAAAAATTACACTATAATAAGAATGACTATATTTGGATACCACAGTATGTCTTCAATGTTGAAAAAATTTTAATTATTACTCTGGTAGAGTGTAGTTATAGGACTCCAAGTCCTCATTACATTCTATTATGTGCAGGGTATTATGGCAGTTCAGTGTGTCAGGTACAATAAGAATGGTAACAAAATCAGATGACATGTTAATTATCTTGATAACGTCTTATTAAATTTAGTACAAGCAAGTCTTCTACATTGAAATGATAATAAGTACTATTCTTTAAGTTTCCATGGTCTGCAAATTATTCTTATCACATAAAGCCAAAATGCCACTATGTTCATAATCATTGACTCTGTTCTCTGACCATCTACCTAGTTTTCATGGCTAATCTTTACACTGTATTACCTCCTAAGTGTTCTTTCTTTCCTGATGTTCTCAGCCAGGTAAAAAATTATTTTGAAAAAATGTCTCATACATGGAAAAATCAGTATCATGACAATTTTATACTACATAAATACAAATAAGATCAAGAAATTTAAAATAGACTCACATTGTTCTCCCCATTATTTTTTGATTTGGGGCAAGAAAACATACTTTAAAGCTTAGGTACTGTAGTAAGCTTGCATTACAAGACTCCACCACTCAGTAACTCTTGGAATTTTTAAGATATCTTTTCACTCCCATTTCATCACCAATAAAAGCAGAAACATATCAGATGCATAATAGGTTTGGAGGGAGAAATAAATAAGGCATACAATGAAGCCCTTAGACACATTCTTAGGATAATGCAGATACCTCATACATATTAGTTCTTATAAATTTAGTCTCTCTTGCTATTACCTGAGGGAAATCTTTCATAGTCACTTCTACCCCAAACTTCAGTCATGAGTACAGTATTACACATGACCAAATAGATTAAGGCCGTTTGGCCCTGAGCTTTTCAATTCGTTCCACTCTAACCTCTGAAATACCCTTTCAATCCAAGCTAGTCTTAACCTGGCAAAAGGGATCAGAACTCATAGACTTCTTCCCACTAAGGTCCCTAAATCTCAGTAATAAAATATATTTATAATTTGGCAAAGAAATTAACAATATAATTACTTCTTCCTGGCTCTGTTTAACTCATCTTTGTCACCTCCATTTTGTATAAATTATAGGTAAACTCGGCTTTCGATTCTATAAGAATAACTGTCTCTAAAATGTGATTCAGTTTGGGCCTCTAAGAGGATTAGATATTTTGTCAGTGAAATGAGTCCTCAGACCCTGCAATGTCAGCAAGCAATAGTATATTATGCTATTTTAAAATATCACTGATGGATTATTTTACCTAACAGAGGTTGTGATTTTTTTGACCCATTGTGGAATGTGATGGTAAACTGAGTTTTCTACATCCACGGTTTCTTCCAGTCAACCCACCTCCTCTCACCTCTTGTCTCCAACCACCTTTTCTTTGTTAAATACCTATTTAGCTGAATAATAGATACAAAATATTTACTGTGGGTGTCTAGTTTCATTATTCTGCAAATAGGTAGTTTTAAAGAGGCCCTCTGCAAAACTTTTTTCTGGTAATTTAGCTGGCCGGGGTTAGAGAAACATGAGCCTCTACTTTTCCCCAACCACCAACATTTAGACAATTCATCTGTTTTCTCCTCATCCCTTATGAATATGGGCCCTAGGAAGTTTTGTACGAATTTTGCAGAATTACTGAAGGAGCTTTGGGGGAATGGATGGATCTCTGGTATCTATGGAAAGTGTTAATCAGGAAACCAGCTTTCTATGTTAGAGAAGGGTACCAGTCGTAAAACCAGAGAAGAATCTTTAATAACCAATTATTTTGTTTCTTCATATGACAGAGGCATAGCGTAAATATTTGACTTCAAGTTCGGCAACTCTCATTAACTCTACTGAATTTTTTATTGCTTTAGCTAATTAGGAACAAATAAAAAGCAAAGACAAAGGATTTTTTGGAGAGAGAAAGGTTTTTTTTTTTTAACTGTGTAATGGATAAACAATCCTTATTTACAGATGAAAGGAACATTTGTTTATGTAGAATTATTTAGAAGTTTATGAAAGCCTTTTATCAAAATTATCTCCCTGTGGTTATCAAATTCTGTCCATTATTTATTTTTTGAGAAAAAGCTTTTTGCCTCCAGCTCTCCACTGTAATACTAAGAAGGAAACTAACTACCTTGCTCTAAAGTCTCTGGTAATGACTGTACCTTCTTCATGTGCCCTAGGGAACTTTCTTCCAAGAAGAGCATTTTAGATTTTAAGGACAGGATTGATGGTTTACTTTAATTAGGTAAAGTTGACATTGAATGTGTTGTATAAGCAGACATTACTCAATGACCACACTCTGGAATGAATCTCTGGGATGAAGATGGGGAGATAGAAACAAATGCTGACATTAAGCCACATACTAATAAATGTTGACTAGCACTATCCTTAATATGTAAACAGTGTCTGGAAAATATCACAATCATGGAGGGTTAGAGTATGAAATAATGTAGGAGGAGGGATAACATATCATATTTTTAGCTTTTGTTTTTGGTGATAGTTCATGGAGATTATAACATTGTTCAGTGTAACTAATTTACTGACTCAGTGAAAAAATAGAAGTAGTATTATACATGAGTATAAAATAAAAGTAGTATTATGTATAATGTATATAATAAGTGTGCTATGAGCCAATGATTCTGGTTATTCCAAGACTAGAGGGTTTGAGACCCTTTCTTAGAAAGAGAGTGGAAGAAAAGGAAGGTAGTAAAGAAGGGAGGAAGCAAAGAAGGAAAGAAAGAAAAAGGAGAGAAGAAAGAAGGGGGATAAATACAGAATGGTGTCAACCTTAAAATTGCATATAAATGCACAGCAGCTCACCATTCTGCTATTTTTGGCTTTCAGGTATCAAATGCTTGGTGAGATTAATTATCGTGAATGTGAAGCAGATGGATGGACCAATGATATTCCTCTATGTGAAGGTAAATGTAAAATTGATTTATAAGTATATTAAATACTTAAAATATCTAAGGTTTTTTGAAATGCCTTACATTAAAATATCCTTTAAGTCCATAGTTAAATATTTCTTACTCAAGTTACTTCTGTAGTTTCTAATATAGTATAGAATGGATATCTGAGCTTTTTATTACTACATTTTTTGTGTGTTTCAATAACCAAATATGGATATAGTGCATGTGATCTAATAATCAAAATATTAGAGATTAGAAAATCTAAAACTTGTTTTTCTTTCCTCTTGGATTCTAGCTACTAGAAATAACACAAGTGTCAGTATTTAAGTCAAGATCAGAATTTCATCTTTCTTAATGAAGAGGCACTTACCCAATAACCACCCATATGCAGGGATCTTGTAACAGCTGAATGGAGACTATGATTCAGACTTCTCTACTGTCTTATGTGACAAGGAAGGTTTCCTTGTGGTCTTGGTTGTAGCTCCAGGGGGAAGGGTGTTCCCAGCCCAGGGCAAGACCCCCTATGAAACCAGTGAAACCAAAATAAGTCAAGGGAAAGGGTAGATAGGGAGAAAGGTTTTTATTCATTACAGTCACTAGCCAGACTCAGCACCTTCTGTCTCTTCCAGCTGTGGCTCATGCTCTGCAAGTCCTTTCTCCCTAGTCCCCACTAGCAAAAGCCCACTCCATGCTCCATTTCCCTCTAGCCACTGTGTGCTCTCTACTTCCTGCCTGCTCCTTCTTGAAAGGACTCCATGGGTGGGTCCTTGGTGACTGGAAATTGCTAGACAAATTACATAGCAAGAAGAGAGGGGAGGGGAGAATGGCAGTTTTCTCTCCACCCCTGGCCCCAGGTCAATGGGAGGATCTGAAATGATAAGCACTTATTGATATGTAAATGAACTAAGACTAGGTGTGAGATTCTGTAAATTCTGCCATTTACCCCACATGGTCCTACTGAAAAAAGACAGGAAATAGAAGAGAGCTCTGCTCTTTCTTACTGGCCCATAAAGCAAAGTGAGGATGAGAAAAAGTAGATCCTATTTCCAAACTTTGAGCTAATAAGCCCAATCTGTAGTCATCCTGGAAATAAAAGATATCAATCAGGACTGTTTTTCCTACTTCCATGAAGAGGTTTAAGTAAGGGGTGGGGAGTGGGAAGAGAGAAAAAGAAAAAAAGAAAGAGAGAGAAAGGAAGGAAGGAAGGAAGGAAGGAAGGAAGGAAGGAAGGAAGGAAGGAAGGAAGGAAGGAAGGAAGGAAGGAAGGAAGGAAGGAAGGAATAAGACAAAGGTTGTACAAGCAGACAGTGCTTGTCCCCACAATGTATATTTCTCATGATGTTTTCAAATTCTTTTAGAGAAAGTTATGTTTATTCTTTCAGTTGTTAAGTGTTTACCAGTGACAGAACCAGAGAATGGTAGAGTTATCAGTGGTGCATTGGAAACAGACCAGGAACATGTTTTTGGACAAGTGGTACAGTTTGATTGCAATTCAGGCTTCATGCTTAATGGACCTAAACAAATACATTGCTCAGCAAATGGAATTTGGAGTGGAGAAAAACCAGAATGTGTGGGTAAGACACATTTATTATTCCTTTGATTGTTTGAATGATTTTAATTTTTCTCATGAAAATAGGCATTTCAAAACATTGTGCATCTAACCTGCATTTACTGAGCACTTACTATTTCCCAGTAATTGATATAAATTCTTTACATGCATCATCTCATTTTTCCTTCAGAATGACTATATGACTTGCATACTGTTTTCACCTCTACCTTATAATTGATGAAATGGTAATGTGAAGTTAAATGACTATTTCAAAAGGACTAGTTATTCCTCAAACCAATTAAAATTAGCATTATGATTTTAATCAGTATTTTAACTTCCTTCAAAAATGAATATTAAGAACAACAGATAAATTACACACCAAGCATTCAAGTTAAAACAGAACTTTTGGTTGTTTGCCTGATTTACCTAACAGAAACAAAAATGTTTGTCTTTATTTAACTATCTTAGACATAGTCCTTTAATATATAACACATATTTTGGAATTTAATCCCTTATATCTAGAAATTTCCTGCAAAATTCCAGACATTTCAAATGGATATTCTATATCTCAGAAGAAAACTTACAAGGAAAATGAACGATTTCAATATAAATGTAACAAGGGTTTTGAACACAGTGAAAGAGGAGATGCTGTATGCACTAAATTTGGATGGGCTCCAGGTCCTTCATGTAAAGGTAATGTTATATTCTTTTCTGTCTTTTGCTGTAGATTTTATCAGTTATGTAAATCATATACTCCTTATAGTTAAGGAGCTTATTTTTTCTCACAATTGAGTATTAATATTATAAGAATAAAATAGAATAAAGGTAACATATCTTAAAATTTTATGTGAGCCAGGCCCATTTTGAGATTAATTGGTATGATTCTCTCACTCTGAAGATGAAAACACATCTATCTTAGAAAACTTGAATACCTCATTAAGAAGTTGGTTGTAGTTCAACAGCAAGTCTAGAGCCGAGCCAGGATTGTACTAGGTTTCCTAACTCCCAGGTATATACACTACCAAACAATTAGATTGCTCTTCTAAGGTCTACCATTTAGCTTTAAAAAGTAAATTATATTAATACCAGACAAGGAAACTCTCAATTGACAATGGAATTAATGGGAAAAAATTGGAGAGTTCATTAACCACAGGCCTAATATGAATTAAAAGTGATGTTGGCACTGCCCAAACCCAATTATTTCAGGCTTCATAGTGGAAAGATGGTGTACACAGTCAAGAGTTCATCTCAACTGCTCTTTGACCACCAAAAAATATATCTGGAATATGGTGTTATATTCACCCTACTTCATTTAAAAAGTGATGGTATCAAATGATCATAGCCTAGAAGACAGAAGATAGTTCAGCAGTTTAAGAAATCATAAGAATAGCAAGAGGTACAACTTAAGCAGGGTTATAGCTGTGCTGAGATATTTGCAAACATTTATGAAAAGGAGTGAGTTCACTTCTGATGAGGTCTGTTGCAGTGAATGAAATAGATA
Source organism: Manis pentadactyla (assembly GCF_030020395.1). Lineage (NCBI taxonomy): Eukaryota > Metazoa > Chordata > Mammalia > Pholidota > Manidae > Manis > Manis pentadactyla. The sequence goes on from NC_080037.1 coordinate 28,952,160, forward strand.
AGGGTGCCATCGTGCATGACACCAGAGCTCAAACACCGTTCTCAAAGGGCGAATTTTGCAGTAATTGTCATACTGTGGGGAGGAAGAAGAGTTGGCCTCAAAAGCCCTCTGAACTTTAATAAATTATGTGATCATAATTACATGTTTAACCTTATTGAATGATCTTCTTTTACAAAAACTAGAATTAATTTTTTTGTTGATTTTATTCTTTAAAAAAATGCTTTTGTTGAGTCCACAAGTACCTCCTTTGGAAATACAGTCTCTTACACAATTGAGTGACCTCCACTTTCAGGAATATTTTTAATTTAATTTTAAATTTTTTTAATTTTTCAGGAATTGTTAAGAAAATATTTTAGAAAGAAACACAAAAAAATAACACATTAGCTCTGTGTTAGGCATATGGCATGTGGAGCCCATCAAATCGTCTTCATGTCATCTGTGTTTCCTAAACAAAGAGAGTGGGTGTACAACTCCTCTGGCATTAATTTCTGCTGTATCTTTACATCCAGGACCTCTCTTAAATAATGCTAGTCAATTTATCCATTCAATCATCAAAAAATTCCTTATATAAGCTATATATAACAGTTTATATAGCTTATGTTATATCAGGTCCCTTGTCCTATATTGAGGATAAACCTTAGAATAAATCATCATCCCAGATTTCAGTGATTCAAAGTAAAACTTTGGGAATTCAGTTTTACGTGGACATGAGGAACAACTGCTTCTTAGGTATCATCTAATTATCTATCTTTGTCAATCAGTTAATTACTTAAAACTCATTTGACACATTTTTTTAGCAGTAGGAAATCTGCTTGTATCATTACATTTGTATCATTACAATTCCTTGGCTTCTCTTGAAACTTGATTCATTTACATACACACACAGCCCCAAAGACTCCACATTCACAAAACATATTCTTTTTAGAATTCTTTTCCACTTTTTTGGTGTTAAGTCATAAGTTAAAAATTCAAGACTATATGCTTTATTTAGGGAGAGAGAAGCCCAGGATTGTGATGCACTGGGATCGGGTATTCTCTTTCATAGGACAGTTTTGTAAAGATCAGTATAAATAAAATTAGATAAGCATGCATTCTCTCTTACAACATGCTTCATTTTATTGAAAAGTGTTTTACATTAACTAGATGTAGAGAAGTCCTTATTAAAAGAACTCCACCTGCCAACCTGAGCTAATATATCATTTACTTGCTTATATGATGAATTCCAAATCTATGTATCTTATTTTCTCCAAATCTATAATAAATTAGGAACTAAATAAGAAAAGAAAAATTTTTTTAATCATCTAAGATAAAATTTTCTTCTTGTATATGTCAGAGGTTTTATTTGAGGGTGATTTGTCAAAACTTTGGTCCCTATCTCCAAAGGGAAAGCCTCTGACAACAGGTCATTTATAGGGATAATTAAAACTACCAAAACTTTCCAAGTAAAAGCTTTTGATCAAAATCCATTTATTCCCAGTACCGACTGGATTTTCTACTGACTCACAACATAAAGTACTAGCACTGAACTATTATTCTTGTTTCAAATGCTTTATGGTTATTTCTAACAGTACAAAAAATGTGGCCTATATTTGAACAGTCTCAAATATTACTTTGAATAGAGGAACCTAACCTGAAAATGCTTTAATAACATCAATTATTTTAATGGGGATTATGAAAGTAGGGAATTAAATTCCATCAAGTAATTTATGTCCATTGTTTGAAATCACCAGAAGTTCATATTGTCTTAATTAATTTAACACAATTCTCCCAGTATTTTGTTGGTATCTTAGTAAAGTTATGGGAATTTTTATATAGTATAGCTTTTGATTTCAACTATTGATAATAAGTTCAGTTGTGTTATGAAGTAAAAGCAAAGATATGTAAACTGGACTTCAATGTGTATATAAAAATATGATAGATATAGAAGAATGAAGTGAGAAAGAAAAAAGTAGATGAACACATTTAAGACAAGATTATTGTCAATTAACATCAAGCACTGAAGGCCTATTTCACTTAAAACTTATGTTTAGGTGATCACATATTATTTCTAATCTTTGTAATATCATTGCTAATATAAGTATATTATGTTAGCAGTAAAAACATATTAAAGCTTATTCTGGAAGAATGGAGTATAAATGTAAGACCAATTAAGACACTATGACAATGCCTCTAGGAGCTGTGTATACATAGTTGAAGCATGGTATGGAGAGGAGAAAAAAATATAAACAATAATTACAACTTTATAGGGCACAGTGTCTTACATACAGTGATAGGGATGGAGGAATAGGGGATCAGTTTCCAGGCTTCTGTCATGGGGTTCTCCAGTCAGAAACTAAAATGTTGAATACTTGAGGGAAAGCATATATTGTGAGAAAGATGGCAATTTAATTTGATATTTAATGAGTTGGATATGTCTTTGAATTACATACAAGGACCTGTTCACTTTGATGCTGAAATTGGATATATAGATATGGATCTAACTAAAGAAGTTAGAATAATGAAGGTAGGTTTTTATTATGGAAATGTCTTGGGTCACACAGAAAATGAGAAGAGGAAAACAGCATAATCAAGGACAAATATGTAGAACCAACTGTAAAGCAAAGATATTAATTCATACTATAAGGTTTCCAGAAAAGATATTTTTTAAGTTGTGATAAGAATCAAGATCTAGAAAAAAGATGGCAGAGTAGGAAGGCAAGGCAGAACCTTCCTCCCCCACACACCAAAGAAGCAAATATATCTAAACCTGAAAACTACAGAACCGATCACCTATAACTAGCAAAGAAGAGCAGACCACACAGAGAAAGGTAAAGTGGCAGAGCGAGATTGAGTGGACACAAGCCTCTCCCCAGCCCCAGCCCACACACAGGAGGAAAAGGAATGGAGCAGGGAGAAAACAGGTGCTTAAGAACTCTGCACATCTGGTCCTGGAGATCTCTGGGAACAGGAGCACATTGCACTGGTTTCTAGTGATAAGTGGAGCTGGACACCAGGGACAGTTGGAATGCTCTGGGAGGCTGAGACTCCAGCTTCTTAAGGAGGACAGAAATGTTCCACAGGTCCTGCTGAGACCTAAAAAGAGGCAGCAGTTTGAAATATTTGACAGCAGCAGGAGGGGTAGCAAAGGGCAAAGGTTGGATGCTCTCTCCAAAGGAGAAAGGGAAGATGGATAATTGTTTCACAGTTCTCCCTTAGCCCAACAGGAGCCCCAGGTCCTCCATTACAACTGCTGGTAGTTTAGGTGCTACCCTGCAATCCAGCAACATAAAATTATGCTACCTGGAAGACATAGGGAGGCTTTCCTAGATTTCTAGGCCCTCTAATTAGAGAGGTGTCTGCAGGAGCCAGTTCCCAGTGCTCCTTCATCCTCATGAGAAGCCACTCCAGCCTCTGCATGACTCATCACCTGACCACCTGATCAGGTGACCATCACCACGCACCTGACCCAGAACTGTGTGACAAGTCTCCCTTCCCTATTAACACAGCAGCTGTGTCATTGCTGCAGAGCAGGCAGAAGGTAGTCCTGCCCACAGTGATATCAGCAGAAGTCACTGCTGTGATCACAAAGAGACAGATGAGGCAAACTGCTGGTCAGAGTGCACTGATAGACCAGTACCAGCAGACAAACAGGAAGGACTCCCTGCCTATTGTCCACTGACAACAACTGGGCCTCCACCACAAAGAAGAACCAGGCACTGGAAAATAAACAGTAGTGAGCTTCTGGGAATCACAGGATGTCTTCTTCATAAAGCAATTACTTTATAGACCAGGAAACATAGCAGATCCAACCCAAAGGAAGAAATACAGAAACGCTGACAAAAAATGGTGGCAAAGGAATATGTTCCAAAAAAAAACTACAGGAAGACACTAGAAAGAGGGATGAATGAAATGAAGATCACCAATCTTCTTGATAAATATTTCAAAGTAGCAGTCATTAATATGCTCACTAATCTGCAGAAAAGTATTGAAGATATCAAGGAGGACTTCAACAAAGAGATATAAAGGCTGTAAAAGATACATTTAGAGCTGAAGAATAAAGTAACAGGGCACAAATACACAACTGAGGGAATGAATAATAGACTGCTGCAAGTAGAGGAAACAATGAGATGAAAATTAAAGAACAGGAAAACAATGAAACTGAGGAACAGAAAAATAAAAGAATACTCAGGAATGGAAAAATGCTGATAACTGTGTGACCACTCCAAATGAAATAATATTTATATAATAGGTGTACTAGAAGGAGAAAAGACAAAGGGAAAGAAGTCTCTATGAGGAGATAATTGTGGAAAACTTCCCCAATCAGGAGAAGGAAGTAAACACTCAGATCATGGAAGTACAGAGAACCCCTAAAAAAATGTACCCCAGGAAGACAACACCAAGACATACAATTAAAATGACAAAGGTTAAATATAAGGAGAGAGAATTGAAAGGAGCCAGAGAAAAAAGATTACTTATAAGGGAAAACCCATCAGGCTATCAACAAAACAGCTACTTTACAGGCCAGAAGGAGTGGAATGAAATATTTAATGTATTGAAACAGAAATACCTTCAAAGAAGAATCCCTTACCCAGCAAGACTATCATGTAAATTAGGAGAGATTAAACACTTCCTAGGTAAATGAAGGCTGAAGGAATTAATGACTACTAAACCAGCATTACAAATATGTTAAAGGGACTTCAGTAAATGGAAATGTTCCTAAACCTAATTTTCAGAGTAAAAATAAATCCACAGTAAAGGTCGTAGACCAATTACTTACCAAGCAAAAATGAAATCAAAGCAAACAAAACAATGTAGTTGTAGGTAAAACTGTAATATTTCCAGAATATTTTGCCTGGCTTTAGTACATCTGCCTATCAATAGGCATTCAAAAGATGGAAAAAAGTATGGCTTTAGTGAATTTGCATGATTCCTCAGGGGTGGAGAGAAGTTCATCTCCATATCAATGGGTAATCACCTGGGCAAGAAGGGCTTATCTGTACCTGAGACAGGGGGAGGGCCAGTTTTGCTTCTGCTGGAGCAGGAAGGAGAAACGGCCTAGACTGAAGTTTGTAAGCAACAAACAGACTTTCAACTTTATTTCTCCCTTTGACTGATTTTGGTTTTCAGAGGCATTTTGCACTGGGATTTCCTTTCCCTGGACTTACATTAGAAAAACCAACTGTACATAAAATCAGTCAAGGAATACACAAAAAATGAAGATTATGACATCTAATACATGAAAGAGGAAGCATGAAAGAGGAAGAAGAAGATAAAAAAAGTACTTTTAGATTGTGTTTGAAACAGAGCAATCATCAGCTTATATAGTTAGGAAGCTGTCCTTGAACCCTATGGTAACAATAAACTTAAAGCCTGTAATAGATACACAAAGAATTAAAGAAGAGAAATCCAATCACAGCACCAAATAAATCCATCAAATAACCAGAGAAATGTAGAAAGGGTAAGAAAGGAACAGAGGGGAACTAAAAAACATCCAAAAAACATTAATAAAAATAGCAATAAGTACAAATGTATAGATAATTAACTTAAATGTAAATGGTTGAATGCACCAATTAGAAGACATAGAGTTTAAGAATGGGTAAAGAAATAAGACCCATCTAAATGCAGCCTACAAGAGACTCACTTCTGACTCAAAGACATACACAGATTAAAGTGAAAGGAAGGAGAAAGATATTTAATGCAAATAATAGGTAGAAAGAAGCAGGAGTAACAATATTTTATCAGACAAAATAAACTTCAAAACAAAGAAACAATAGACAAAGGATTTTACATAATTATAAAGGGGTCAGTCCAACAAGAGGATATAACCATAATAAATATCTATACACCCAACATAGGAGCACCTAAATATGTAAAACAAATACTAACAAAATAAAAGGGGGAAGTGGATTGCAACTCATTTATTTTAGGATAATCTAACACATCAGTTACATCAATAGACAGATCAGCCAGACAGGCAATAAATAGAGCCATGGAACAATACATTAGATCAGATGGACTTAACAGATATCACAGAACATTACATGTAAAAGCAGTAGGATACACATTTTCCTCATGTGTACATAGAACATTCTCCAGAATATGTCATGTACTAGGCCACAAAAACAGCCTCAATAAATTAAAAAAGATTGAAATTTTATCAAGCAGTTTCTCACAAGCAGCTTCTAAGACCACAATGGTATGAAACTAGAAATGGATTACACAAAGAAAGCAAAAAAGCCTGTAAACACATGGAGGCTAAAAAACATGCTTCTAAATAATCAATGAATAGATGAACAAATTAAAACAGTCAAGCAATACATGGAGAAAAATGAAAACAAAATTACAGCAGTCCAAAATGTGGGGGATGCCTCAAAAGTGGTTCTAAGAGGGAAGGACACAGCAATACAGGCCTACCTCAGGAAACAAGAACAGTTCCAAATAGTGTAGACTTACAATTAAAGAAAATTTAAAAATGAAGAAGAAATGAAACACAAAATTAGTAGAAGGAGAGACATAATAAAGATCAGAGTAGAAATAAATAAAGAAGAATAAAACAATAGAAAAAAATAAATGAAACCAAGAGCTGGTTCTTTGAGAAAGTAAAATTGACAAAAACCTAGACATACTTACAAAGAAAAAAAGAGAGTGTAACCAAATAAACAGAATCAAAAACAAAAAAGTAATAGTCACAACAGGTAACACAGAAATACAAAGAATTATTAGATGATTCTATGAAAAAGTATATGCCAATAAATTGGATAACCTAGAAGAAATGGACAACTTCCTAGAAAAGTACAACATTCTAACACTGACCCAGGAAGCAAGAGAGAATCTGAACAGACCAATTACCAGAAATGAAATTGAATTGGTAATCAAAAACTCCCAACAAACAAAATTCCAGGACCAGATGGCTTCACAGCTGAATTCTATCAAACACTTAAAGAGTTAATTAACCCATCCTTCTGAAGGTACTCCAAAAAGAGGAGAAAATACTTCCAACCTCATTCTATGAGGCAATCACCACTCTAATACCAGAACCAAAGACACTACAGAAAAAAGAAAATTATAGACCAATATAGTAAAAATCTTCAACAAAATATTAGCAAGCTCAATTCAAAAATACCTCAAAAGGATTATTCATCACAACCAAGTGGGATTTCTTCCAGGGACAAAAGGATGGTAGAATATTTGTAAATCAATCAATATTATACCCCACATTAATAAAAAGAAGAATAAAAAACACATGATCATCTCAACTGATGCTGAAAAAAGCATTTGACAAAATTCAACATCCATTCATGATTTTTAAAAATTCCACACAAAATGGATATAGAAGGTGTATACCTCAACATAATAAAGGTCATATTCAACAAACCCACAGTTAATATAATACGAAACAATGAGAAGCTGAAAGCTTTTCCTCTAATATCAGGAATAAGATAAAGATATCCTCTCTCTCCACTCTTACTTAACATAGTTTTGAAAGTCCTAGCCTATAGTCAGGCTATACAAAGAGATAAAAAGCATCCAGATAGGTAAGGAAGATGTTAAATTGTTGCTATTCATAGGTGACATAGAAAACACTAAAGACTCCATCAAAAAATCTATTATAACTAATAACTGGATTCAGCACAGTTGCATGATACAAAATGAATGTATAGAAATATGCTGCTTTCCTGTGTATGAACATGGACTAGCTACAAGAGAAATCAGGAAAACAATTCCACTTACAATTGCATCAAAAAGAATAAAATGCCTCAGAATAAACTTAACCAAGAAGGTGAATACCTGTGCCCTGAAAACTATAAGACACTCATGAAGGAAATTAAAAGACACCAATAAATGGAAATATATCCCATGCTCATGGATAGGAAGAATTAATATTGTCAAAAAGGCCATCCTGCAGATTTAATGACATTGCTATCAAAACACCAACAGCATTTTTCAGTGAACTAGAACAATTAGTTTTAAAATCCATAGGGACCCACAAAAGACCCCAAATAGCCAAAGCAATCCTGAGACAAAAAACAAAGCTGGGAGTATTATGCTCCCTGACCTCAAGCTATAGTACAAAGCTACAGTAAATAAAATAGTATGAAACTGGCACATGGACAGACCCTTAGATTAATGGAACAGAATAGAGAGCCCAGATTTAAACCCACACATATATGATCAATTAATATATGGTAAAGGACCCATGAATATACAATGGGGAAACAGATAGCTTTTTCAATAACAGGTGTTAGAAAAACTAGACACCTTTGTGCAAGAGAGTGAAAATGGATTACTGTCTAATTCCATACACAAAAGCAAACTTGAAATGGATCAAAGACCTAAAAGTAAGACTTGAAACCATAAAACACTTAAAAGAAAAAAACAGGCAAAAATATATTGAACATGGGATGTGAACAGTTCCCAGGAATGTGTTGTTTTAATTTGTCTGTTTTTTCTCAAACTATTCAAATTCAGTTAGACAATATCCATTATATTATTGATAAGTTTTCACAAATGCCTAGAGTACCTAACTGGTTTTCTTGGTTTCACTGGATATGGCTGGTAATTGTAGGTCTGCTTTTGTAATGTAGCTGTATTCCTATTCTGTTAATGTGTGTACGCAATTCAATTAGTAGTTTGTTAAAACCTATACATGCTTATGTTACTCTACAAGAAGTTATGTTAAAGAAATAATCAATCTTCCCATGTTTTTTTCTGTCTGCTACTTCTAAAGCTTTTCTTCTTCCTTCCTAATTACAACTCTTTAGTAGAATTCGTGCCTCATATTGAAAATTACCGAGTATCATAATTCTTCCAAGTGGTAAAGACACCTCAAGACAAATGCTGGGCATAGAAGCCACAGGGCATAAATCTGCAAAGAAGTAAAAAGCTAACCTTTTCAAAGAATATTGCTTCTCTCTCACTTACCAACTTTACATTTTTCTGTATGGCCCCGGAAGATGACTGGTTAGCCAGAGACGGGTAAGATTCCTCAAGGGAGGAACAACCTAAGACAGGCACAGTCGCAGGGGGGCCATCAGGTGAGAAATTGGGGATCAACAGAGGTGAGGCTTAGAACCTCAGCCCCCCTGTTTTGATAGAAATCTTCTGCATCTGTGGATATTTTGTTAACCTTGTCTAGCTTGGATTAATACTTAGTCTATAGGCACAGACCTGATCATCTACATTTGCCCTCTTACAGCACTAAATTATGTTTTCTACCTTTATCTTGCATCTACCTACCACTTCAGCATTTTATTTAAAAAAATAAGGGAGAAATGTGGGATTCACATATAAATCAAGTATAGAAATCAAATAAATAATCATACCTGACTTGATTGTTTATAGTTCACGATGCGTGATCAAAACCGAAAGTTTCTGTGATATGACTGCCCTTGCACTGTTCACCATGTAAGAACTTGTTCATTATGCTTCAGAAGATTGGAGACTGTTGAGAATTAGGCTTGAGGTTGATTAATGATTGTGCATTGAGTCCCCTATACAGAATTTTATTGTTGTTAACAACCATTTGATCAATAAATATGAGAGATGCCCTCTCAAAAAAAAAAAAGAATCAAATTGAGGATCTAGAGGAGAATCATAAAGCAAAGAATATAAAGTGCAAATGACAGGATTAAGCTTGCAATATGTGAAGACCAGACAGAAGGCTATGTGGGTGGTACAGAGAGTAAATATAAAAGTAGTAGGCGATAAGATCTCAGAAAGTAGGCAGAGCCTAAATATTAAGGTAAGGAAAAGGAGACAGTTATAAAAAAATAAATAAATAAAACAAAATGGCATTGTTCCCATAAAGATAAGAAGTACAACATAAGAATGTAAGGCATTGGAGAACTTCAAGAAGTCAGTGATCAACAGTATCAATATTGCAGAGGGTTTGTACCTGTTCAGTCCAACAAATACCTAAGGAGCATGTAATATATACTACCAGCCACTGTGTTACATGGAATGCAAAGTGAATTTAGAAACTGGAGGACTATGGTGAATTTTGTCAGAGGAGCACCAGCACAAGGGAGTTATCAGTAGCTGGTTAACAGTAGGTTGAAGAGTGATTGGGAGGTTGGAAAATGGAGACAGTAAATTGGTATGTTGAGGATCTTGTTTTTGAAGGGGAGGAGAAATGTACATTGGCTAAATTTGAACAAAGCATTAAGAGAAGGATTTTTTAAATGGAAAAGTTTGCATGTAAGAAAGAGGGAAGCACAAAACAACAGTTCATGATCCATGGGAAACCGAAGATTTGAGAAGCTGACCTGAATCTGGAAAAAAAAAAAAACTTACCATTGAAGACTAAAGGAGAAGCTTAAGTCCAGAACAGATACAGCTGAAGTCAAAGAAATGTTGGAAATAAATATAGGGAAACCACAGCTAGTAGTCTCAATTGTTTTCAGTAAAAACAAGGATTTTATCATCTGATGAAGGACAATTGTGGTAAGTGGCTTGAGGACCATGGGTCACTTACTTTGGGAAATGGAATAGGAAGCAAATTAGGGAAATGTTAATGGCTTTCAGACAGTGCTGAATGTTGAATCACAGGTTGTTAGTCCAAAATACAACATGGCCCTAATAAAAATGGTTATATAAATGGTTATATGTAACATTTCTACAATTGTTAAAATGCATGGTATTTTATTAGAAAATGAATATTACAAATTGACCCATTGTTTAGACATGGCAATATTGATAGAAAGGGTTGAGGAGGGACTTGATAAAGTAGGAGAGACTAGATTGAATAATAGCACACTGTCCCCTCTGGGCAAAGCCCAGGCTCTTCCCTTTGTGTAAAAAAGTTTAATTGGAGTACAGCCATGCTTATTTGTTTATATATAATTTATGGCTATGTTTTCACTACAACATCTGAGCTGAGTAGTTGTGGCAGAAACCTCTTGTCTGGTTCTTTACATGAAAGGTTTTCCAAATTTTGAACCAGGTTATCTCATTACAATAAAACAAAACAAAACTAAAAGTATTCCAAAATTACAGCATCCTAATAAACTAAAATGTATTTCCTATTCATGCTCACTTTCAATGTAGCCAATGTATGTCAAAAGGGACTCTGTTCATTATATTAATTATAAGAATTAGGATAAAGACATCACCTATGCCCTTCCTTAACACTGTAGCTGTGGGGAAGAGAACATAAAAATTCACACAATGACCTTTAAAAACTTCCTACTGAGAGACATATTACTACCACATACATTTCATTGTCCTGTGCAAGTCATATGACCACATCTACTTCAAATGGGTATGAATATGCAACCCTATCAAATGTCTGAAAAGTAGAGTCTGAATATTGGTAAACAATCCTAATGAAAACTACAGAAGCCAGGGAAGTTGAAGAAAGTGGAAAAACTCATTAAAGTAATACATCATGAATTCATTGCCACATATGGAATATCATGATGTGTGTGATGGCTTTAAAGAATGAGAATTTAAGATTCCAGCGGCCACAAATACATTACATGAGAGATACGGAAGTGGGGGGAGTGAATGGTATAGCAGAAATAAAATGAGGCTGTACTCATTTTAATGCCATTTTTTGCTATGGTAGGGACAAAAAATAACATCCACTTTCATGTATTTGATTTTATGTACTTGATTATCTTAATGGATAGTGATTGTTACATTACCTATATATTCTTTTTCTTTTCAGAAATAACATGTAATCCTCCTTATATTCCAAATGGTGACTACACACCTGAAAGAATCAAACACAGAACAGGAGATGAAATTAGGTATCAGTGTAAAAATGGCTTTTATCCTGCAACCCGAGGAAATACAGCAAGATGCACTAGTACAGGCTGGGTACCTTCTCCTAGATGTAGCTGTAAGTTGCATTTCTGTCTTGACCTAATTATTTCTCTTAAATACTTTCTCTGAACTTTCTCTTAAGCACAAAAAATTGGAGACACAGTAAGTCCAAATATTTGCTTTATCATACTATGTAAAGCAGAGGCTCCAAAGGATTTGGAGCTACTTTTCAAAGTAGCGAATTCTAAGTACAATCAGCAACAAAATTTTGTAAATGAAAGCGTTTAGTTTCTGCTATTCAATGTTAAATATGTATATGTGTGAATATAAATCTCTCTAATATAATTCTAGTATCTGACTAAACCATTTCATAAGACTAATAACATATTCTTTATTTCTGTGTAACAATTTTCCCCGAGATATAATGAGTCATTCATATTTTCCAAGTATATTTGGTCTTCATCCACAGTTCCTGAAAACGCTTCAGTTTTAAAGATGGAATGGGTGTTTTGTCATATTAATGAGAGACTGTTCACCCCCACCCCAGGGCAGGGGCTGGAGGAGAATCAGCCAATGGCTCATAATTTAGTCAATCATGACTAAGCAATGAAGCCCTCACAAAAACCCCTTGGAAGAGCTTATTGCTCTCTGCTCTGCTCTGCTTGGTTGGAGCCCACTTCTTGGTTGAAGAGAGCTTCTAAGTTTAAGGAAACCAGAACGCCTGCATGGGCCACCAAGTCAGGCCTCAAGCTCCACCAGGATAGAAGCTCTGTTATTTGGGGCCTTGCCCTGTGTCTCTCTTTATCTGGCTGTTAACTTGTACCATTTATGGTATCCTTTATTAAATTGGTAAATGTAAGTGTTTTCCTGAGTTCTGTGAGCTGCTCTAGTAAATTAATTGAACCTAAGGGGGAGGTCATGGTAACCTCCAATCTGTAGCCAGTAGGTCAGAAGCACAGGGAACTGCCTGGGGCTTGTGACCAGTATCTGGAGTCGGGGGTGGAGGGCAGCCTTGTAGGACAGAACCCTTAACCTGGGGAGGGTGGTGCTGTCTCTGGGCAGGTAGCATCAGAATTGAGTTGAGTTCTCAGACCTCATGCTGGTGTTCAAGAATTGCTTGGTGTTATTTAGAGGGTTTGGAAAGACCCTCTCCCACATACTTACAAACATGGGAATCAGGTCCAGGAACCCAAATAGAGTTTTACCACCATTGTTGCTGTGTAAAATATTGTTATTGTTATACATATATGCAGGGAAAAAATACACCATTGCGTCTGGTGTTGGGGGAGAGTGATTAACACCCCCAAAATGTATTGGCTTAAAACAATAAGCATTCAATACCTTAAAGTATCTATGGGTCAGGGATTTGGGAGTGGCTTAGACAGCTAGTTCTTTGTTGCAGGATGGATGTTGGCCTTGGCTGCAGTCAACTGATGGCTTGGCTGGGCTGGAGGATCTGCTTCCAAGCTGGCTCACTCACGTGACTTCTGACAGGAAGCATCAGTACCTGACCAAATGGATGCTTCCATACATTGCTTAAATCGCAGCTTTCTCCAGGGCTAGTGATCTAGGAGACAGAGAAGGAACCACTATACCATTTATGAGCTAATCACACACTACCACTTCAGCGGTACTCATTTAGCCCTGAGTCCCTAAAGTCTAGCACACTCGAGAGGAGGGGGATCAGGCTCCATTTATTGAAAGGAGGAGAGCTGAAGACATTGTGGAATTTTCTACAACCACCACATGTAACAAAATTCCACTCAGTTCAACAGGGGTCTGTATTTTATTTCTGGGGATGTTTCCTTGCCATTTTTGAAGCGTTTTCTATCTCTACAATTGTATTCCCTTTCTTTATATGTCACATTTAATTGTAAAGGTATACACTTAAACTGGGTAATTCATGAATGAAAACTGTGATGATGAACATGATAGGCCAGTGGCTTCATGAACCCTAGGCGTGAATCCAGATGAACTTTCAAAGCACGAGACCCTTAAAGAGGAAGGTGTTATTAGTAAAGAACCAACTTCAATGTACATAACAACTACAAGGAATTTATTTTAGATATAATTTACATTTAATATCATATTACTTTTGTGTGTACAACATAATTATTTGATATTTATATCTATTGTGAAATGATCACAAAAACAAATCTAGTTGACATCTATCCCAGCACATACTTGAAATTACTTTTTCCCCTTGTGATGAGAACTTTTAAGATCTACTCTTTTAGCAACTTTCAGAAGTACAGTACAGTAGTAATAACTATAACTGCCATGCTATCCATTACATCCCCATGATTTAATAATTATTGTATCTGGAAGTTTGTACCTTTTGATGTCCTTCACTCATTTATCCCTTCACCCCATGCCTTACTTCTGGCAACAACTAATCTGTTTTATCTGAGTTCAGGTTTTTTTAGATTCCAGATATAAGTGAGTTCACACAGTGAATTGTGTCTTGTCTTCTTCTAACTTATATCATTTAGCATAAGGCCCTCAAGATATCCATCCATGTTATCTCAAGTGGCAAGGTTTCTTCCTGGGTTATAGCTGAAAAATATTCCATTTTATATACATATATTATATATGGAATTCCATTCACATTTTCTTTATCTAATCATCTGTCAATGGACACAGGTCATTTCCATTTCTTTACTAAAATAAATAATTCTATAATGAACATAGGGGTGTATATAACTTTCAAATTAGTGTTTTTATTTTTGATTCTTTTTATCATTTGTGCATCTAACATGTTTCAAAAACTAACATGTTTTAAAAATTAACATGTTTTGCCTGAGGTTACCATGAGGCTTACATAAAACATCTTACAATTATAACAATCTATTTTAAAGTGATAACAACTTAACTTCAAATGCTTACAAAGCTCTACATTTTTATACTTTCCCCCACATTTTGCTTTTATTGTTACAACTTGTCTTTTTATATTTTGTAGTTAACAAATTGTTGTCGTTTGTAATATTTTATCTTTTAACCTTCATATTAGTCATAAGTGATTTACCCATCACCATTACAATATTAGGGTAATTTAGATTTAACTATATACTTTTCTTTACCTGTGATACTTATGCTATAGTATATTTTCATGTTATTAATTATCATCTTTTCATTTCAGCTTGAGGAACTCCCTTTAACATTTATTATAAAGCAGGACTAGGGTGATGAAAGCCTTAAGCTTTTATTTGGCAAGAAAACTATCTCTTCTTCAATTCTGAAGGACAACTTTGCCAAGTAGAGTGTTCTTGCCTGGACCTTTTCTCTTTCAATATTTTGAGTATATTGTTTCAGTCCCTTCTCACCTGCAAAGTTTCTGCTAAAAAATATTCTTATTCTTTATGGATATTCCCTTGTATGGAAAAAGTTGTTTTTCTATTGCTAGTTTTTAGGATTCTTTCCTTGTCTTTAACTTTTGACATTTTACTATGGGGGTCTCTTTGGAACTCTCTGGACTTTGGACTTGGATTTGGATGTCTGTTTCCTTCCCCAGGTTAGGGAAATCTTTAGCCATTATTTGTTCAAATAAGTTTGCTGCCCTTTCTTTCTCTCTTCTCCTTCTGGAACCCATAATGCAAATATCGATCTGCTTAATGTTGTCCCATGAGGTCACTTAAGCTATTTTCACTCTTTTTAATTCTTTTTGTCTTTTTGTTGCTCTGCTTGAGTGAGTCCCACCACTGTGTATTTGAGTTTATTGATCCTTTCTTCTGCTACATCTAATCTGCTATTGAACCCTTTTACTGTTCAGCTCTGTTATCATATTCCTCGGTTCTACAACTTCTATTAGGCACTATATTTCCATCCATAAAATATTTCCTATATTTTCCATCTCTTTTTTAAAATCTATGTTCATCTGTTCTTCTGTGCTCAGCGAGCCTCGTTATAACCATTATTTTGAACTCTTTATCAGATAAATCACTTATACTCATATCATTAAAGCAGATTCCTCAGGTTTTATCTTCTCTAATTTTGAAGATTAAAGAACAAGATAATCTTGTTCTGTTTCTTCATTTTTCCCTGACTCTATGTGGGGTTTTATGTGTTAGATAAAACAGCCACCAGTCCTAGTCTTGAAGGACTCTCACTCCATTTGTTATGGTTCTGTAGCCTCACTTAGAACAGAAACCTTATCATTCAACCCTGCCTACCTCTTGGTTGTCTTGAAAGCCCTTGTGATTGTTGGATTAGTCTAGTTATTTTCAGAGGCTCCTAATAGCGGAGGGTTTGACAAGACCTATCATTGTCCTAAAGAGCAAGATCTTAGCACACAGATTCAGTCTTACTGGGAGCCAGGTTCTCAAGCAGCAGCTTTTAAAGTCTGCAAATATACCTCTTTCAAGGAAAGACTGGGATGTAGGAGTTTTCTCTGCTCCTAAGCTCAGCTGTGGGTGATAGCCAGTTAAGAACTGTTTCTTTATTTGATGCCATCTCACTGTACTTTTGTGAACAAGGCTTGCTGGCCACCAGAGCAGGAATATCAAAGACAACATTTGGGACCAATCACAAAAACCAGCACACCACACACAAAAACTGGGACACCAGTGTGCAAGTTCCCTTCTAGCATACTGGTACTCTAGAGTGCATCAAAGGAAGAACTGAGATCCCTGGAGGTGTCTGGGAAAGATTACAGTCAGCCCTTAGTGGTGTGTTTAATTAAAAGCCTGTCCCTCAGGCCTCTGCAATGAAGACAGGCTAATAGGACTCTTTCACAGAAAGACTGTGTTCCTCAACCTCTGGCATCTCTGCTGGGCTCAGTATGGAAGCTGGTTAAGAACTCTCTCTCCATTTGTTATGGTTCTGTGGGACCTGCAAGCATCAACTCCACTAAGCCACCAGAGGCTGGTGATCTAGAGGTATCTCACGGCTGCAGCCCCCGAAATCAGAGCACCAGTGGAGGGTACAAACACTGGCAAACTAGAGCAAGGCACAGGGAGAGTGCAAAGATGGCATCCACAGGCTGTAGTCCCTGAGAGCACCTAAGAATGTCCATAGGTGTGTGCCAAACCAGAAGCCTGCCCCTCAGGCTGAATCTCCAGGACAAGCTAATAGGCCTCTCTCATAGAAAAATGGAGGCTGTATTTCAGTCTGCAGCTGCACCGTGCAGACAGACAAAATGTCACCCCACTTGTCACAGTCCCATGGAACCACAAACACAAGCCCCGTTGGCCACCAAAGCCAGGCCATACAGGAATGTCTTGTGGATGGCAGCCACAAAATCTATCATGCTCAACATAAACACCAGAAAGGCAGACACTTGTACGAACTCCCATCCAGGAATCACCAGTGCTCTTGAGTGCAGATGAGGGTATGTAGAGAGCACCTATCTTGCGAGGTCTCCAGAGAGGATTACAGTTAGCCCTTAGTTGTGTGTCTAATTGAAGTGTGACCTTCAGGCCACAGCTATGAAGATAAATGTAATAGTTCTTTTTCACTGAAAAATGGGTGTCTCTCTACTATGCCTTGGGGGTGGTAACCTGATAAGAACTCTTTCTCCATTTGTTACAGTCCTGTGGGACCTGCAAGCATAAGCCCCACTGGCTACTGTAACCAGGTGACCTAGAAGTGTCCTTTGGGTGGCAGCTGTAAAAATTGGGGTGCCAAAGGAGGATACAAGCCCCTTGGATGGAGACACCAGTAAGCTGCAGTGAGGTAGAAGGGGAGTGAAAAGATTGTGATGCCTGCCTGTGTCTTTGGAGATTATTTCAGCAGGTCTCTAGATGTGCACTAAATTAAATCTCTGCCCTTCAGACCAAAGCTCTAAGATCGGCAAATAAGCCTCTTTTGTAGAAGGTGTGAGCACTTCTCAGTTGTCTCCCTCTGCCCTGGGCCCTGGGGAGGGCCCAGCAGATGAGCCCATACAAGTGGGCCCTTGAAGAGCTTTTTCTCAGTTAGCTTTAGCCCTGTGGGTCTTGTGGACATAAGCCCAATTGACTTTCAAAGCTAGAGGTTTTGGGGGTATATCTCTCAGGCACAGGTCTTAAAATTGGGTGGTAGATGTGGGGTTGAAACCCTTCACATCTGAGGGAGAAACTTGAGGTTTTCAGTTCCATCCCCATAGGGAGACCCTGTACCAAACATGAGGTTTATAGCAAGACAGTGTCTCAGGCTCATCTACCCACTTTGATATGTTTTTATTTTCTCATTTGTTCAATATATAGGAATCACTCAGGTAGTTTTTTGTGGGTTTTTTTTAAGAAGAAATTATTTTATTATGTAGCTGTAGATTTGGTGGTGTGACCATGGGTAAGGCAAGTTTAGGATCATCCTACATTGCCATCTTGAACCACTTTCATATGGAAAATATTAAGTCATCCTTATGGTTGGTTTATGATCAGCCTAACTATATCTGGACCTCAAAAAGTTATTCCACAAGGTTCAAACCTGTTAGGATGGCCAACATCAGAAGACAAAAAAGAGGAGAAAGGGGAACCCTCCTACACTGCTAGTGGGAATGTAAATTAGTTCAGCACTGTGTGAAAGCAGTATGGAGGTTCCTTGAAAAACAAGAAATAGAAATACCATTTGACCCAGGAATTCCACTCCTAGGAATTTACCCAAAGAAAACAAGATCCCTGATTCAAAAAGACATGTGCACCCCTATGTTTATCACAGCACTATTTACAATAGCCAAGAAATGGAAGCAACCTAAGTGTCCATCAGTAGATAAATGGATAAAGAAGATGTGGTACATACACACAATGGAATATTATTTAGCCATAAGAAGAGAACAAATCCTACCATTTGCAGCAACATGGATGGAGCTAGAGGGCATTATGCTCAGTGAAATAAGCCAAGTGGAGAAAAACAAGTACCAAATGATTTCCCTCATTTGTGGAGTATAACAAAAAAGCAAAACTGAAGAAACAAAACAGCAGCAGACTCACAGACTCCATGAAGGGACTAGTGGTTACCAAAGGGGAGGGGTTGGAGAAGGTAGATGGGGAGGGAGGGAGAAGGAGATTAAGGGGAATTATAATTAACACTCACAATATAGGTAGGTCATGGGGAAGGCAGTATAGCACAGCAAAGACAAGTAATGACTCTATAGCATCTTACTACACTGATAGACAGTGACTGCAGTGGGGGGGGAGATTTGATAATATGCGTAAATGTTGAAACCACAATGTTGCTCACATGAAACCTTCATTAGATTGTATATCAATGTTACCTTAATTTAAGAAAAAAACAAAGAACAAAAAAGTTATTCCTCAAGGGACCTTCTGAAGTTCTTGTGGAGAAGATGGGGAAATTGACCACTTAGATGGTTTATCAGATAATTTATAATTTCATTAAGTAATCTTATCTGATTATCACTTGCAGGACATTGTTCTCAGGCCTACTCCATTACTCATTTGTGTCATCAAATAGTTTGTAGTTTAGAGGAAATACAGCACTATCTTACAATTGGAATGATCAGGGGGTGATCATTCAAAAAGAGTCCTATGTACTAGGGTGAATTGAGTAACATGACACCTTGCAGTGATAACTAAAGATACTGGGATTGGGCCAAAGAAGTCACCTGCACAACTGCTAACAGATTAGAAACAGTTTTAAAACTTAATATCAATTTTAATCAATTTTGAGATCAGTGTGAGTCAAAATTCTGATGGAACCACCATAACTGCTAATGAGAGCACAATCTTCATTTTTAGAAGTGTAAGAGGTAAAAATGATGTTTTACTATGTCTTGCCAATCTCACTGGTGATCAGACCGTATGTAACACATCTGCTTCAGAAATGATCTTGTTAGAGGATAAAGACAGGTTTAATTATGCCCAAAGAAAAGAGAAAAAGAACAAAGGGTCTCAGGATGTGATAATAATAAAAATACCTACTTTTATTTTGTTCCCTTTGCATACCTTTTTAAAAGAAATCTCAGTGAACTATTTAATTCATATCCTTTGAAACATCACAATAGATGGATTACCATGCTTGTTCTCAAATCAGACCACCAGGGTTCAAATCTCTTTTCTGTTACTTAGTAACAAATTGAATTTAGTATTTTAAGACTCAGATTTTACAAATCCAAAGACTCAAGTTTGCCCAAGGTAGAATTATTGTCAAATGACACACTTCTTGACATATCATGGTTAAATTTATCCAAGGGTAAAGATAAAATAATCCAAATCTCTAAAAAGTGGTGTATAAAAAAACTAGAATATTACTTAAAAGGAATGAGACTAAATGAAGATTTTAATCCAGTATTAGAGGCTTCAGAAACATTGGGGAGAAATCAACAATGATGAGTGTTACAGACTATAGGCACGAATTTATACTTATAGAAGGTACCATTCACAAATCTGTGTTAAAGAAAGACATTAGTCCAACCAGGCCAAATTGTGCACAGAGACTGGCAGGCAAGACTGACCACAGGTGGGAAATTAAATGCCATATTTTTATTAGAGCAGTGCTTCTCCAATTATAACATGCTTTCAAGTCCGTCAAAATGTAGATTTTGACTCAGTAGGTCTGGGGAGGAATCTGAGATTCTGCATTTCTAACAGGCTCCCAGGTGACACTGGTGCTGCTGGTCTCTGTAAGTCTGTCTCTTTTTTTAGATTCAAAGCAACTGTTCTCTTTTCAGAAAAATAACCCCCAGAGGGAAGCTATGGGGACTACCTTCTCTCAAACTCCCTATTGAAAATTGAATTGTATCCCCCAAAAAGATATGTTCAACCCCCAATACCTGTGAGTGTGACCCTATTTAGAAATAGAGTCTTTGCAGATATGACCAATTAAGATGAGATCATACTGAGTGGGGTGAGCCCTAGTCCAATGACTGGTGTCCTTATAAGGAGAGGGAAATCTGAACACAAAGACTGACATACAGATGGAAGACAACCACATGAAAAAGGTGGCAGAAATTGGGATGATGCGGCTACAAGCCAAGGAATGCTGAGGACTGCAGGCAACCGCTGGAAGCTAGGAAGGAAGTACTCTTCCCTGGAGGCTCCAGAGATTACATGACCCCAGTGATGCCTTAATTTCAGACTTTTATCCTCCAGAACTGTGGGAGAATAAATTTTGGTTATTTTAAGCCAAAAAAAAAAGACATTAGTATGCACAAGAATTCAGCTTATAATCAAGATAAAAAGTCTATAGAAACTACTCAAAAAAAATTTACTTATCATAGGTAAAATAAATGCGTCAGTAAGCTTAAGAAGGATGAAAATGATAATGAATCCTTCTGTGTATGTAAATGTGGGAGGGGGAGTTTTTTTAATAGGCTGAGTAAGGTTTCTTGCAATAAAATATTTCATGGGAAAAAAGCTAATACTAGTCTTCTATTAAAAGTACTGAGCTCTAAAACATAACAATGAATAGGACAAATTTTTGTGGAAAAAATATTATATATAAATGTGCAATAAACAACATAACACATATATGTCAAAATTATTCAATATATGAAAATAACTTAAGAAAACATAATTATACCTCATTTAAAAATATTTATTAGATACATTTTTAAATAGCTCATTCTCCAATTAATAGCAATCAATTGTTTAACATAATCTTAACTATTTAGATATTAATAAAAATTCTTAGTCCATTTCTCTGTTAAATAAAGAAAGGAAACTTTGCCCCTGTGAGTGATTTGAGGTATCAATAAAAATGTTATTTTTCTGTGTGATGTGATGTGAACAATGAAAAATTTGTGTGCCTCTCTATATTTCTTACACTATTTCCAATAAATAGAGTAATAAATTGGATGTTAGCCTATAAAAACACTATCTCCTTACATCGAGTTGGCCTAAAAATTAAAGTTAGGGCTCTGGTTTCTGGTGAAAATGGAAAAGAAAGAACAAGAAGACTAATGTCCTGAGCAATAAAATCAGTACTTTCATCATTCAACCAAGATATTCAACTATACTCCAGGATAATTCATTAAATAGGTTCATTTTCTTCCTGGAGAGTATTCATACAAGTTTATACATCATATGGTCCACAAGATGTAATTTTATCTTCATGAGCAAGGACTTCCTCACACATCAGTCATCTGAATTTTATAACTTTTCTTGTTCTAGAACCCTAATGCAGTGAGTATAATTATGCTAAGAGAATATAATTCATCAATGAAAGAATTAATTTCTAATTTGATTTTTTATAAGGTAGAACATTTATACTGTCTTTCCTTTTTTTTTTTATTTACAAGTGAAGCCTTGTGATTTTCCAGAAATAAAGCATGGAGCTCTATATTATGAAGACAGATATAAACCATATTTTCCAGTACCTATAGGAAAATATTATACCTATTACTGTCATCAAAATTTTGTGACTCCTTCACAGAGTTACTGGGATTACATTACCTGCACACGAGAAGGATGGTCACCAGCAGTACCATGCCTAAGTAAGTAAACGTTTTTGTATTTGTATAGTATAAATATTTCAAATACTGGGATAAGAAAGACATGTAAATGAGTACAACTAAAAATTATATGACAAAATAAGGCCAAGGGATGACTTCTATGAGAAAAGACCACTATAGGTTTTTACTTTTATGGGAAAAATCACATAAGAGATAAAGATAGAGACTACAAAAATATCTATATCATTTATATTTTAGTTATTAAAACAAAAGATTGAATTCAAATATTGAATTTTCTCTTTAAAAAACTTTTGGTAGCAGCTGGTTTTTCTTAAGTTATACATTATTTTTGTATGCTTATTCATTCTAATTTAAATGTTTCACAGATAATTTTGACAAAATTGACAATTATATGTTTTAATTTTCATTTTTCATTTCATGATCCTTAGGACAATGTATTTTCAATTATTTGGAAAATGGAAATTATCCATATTCACAAATAAAATATTTACAGGGTCAATCTATAAAGGTTGACTGCTATTCTGGCTACAGTCTTCCAAATGGGCAGAGCTTAATGACATGTACAGAGAATGACTGGTCCCCTCCACCCAGATGCATCCGTGTCAGTAAGTAAAATGGTCTGAGATCCCAGTGTATTTATGAATTTCTGACACTCATTAATATTCATTGTAGCAAAATGTTTATCAATTTCTTACCTTGCCAATGGACCTAGATTTATTTTTTCCAGCTATGAACGTATATGTGAATTCCTTGATACATATATAGCAAAATAAAGAGCCTATTGATATATGTTAGTAAAAAAAGGAGCAAAATAACTGCAAAGAAACCTGTAATAATAGAGTGATATCATCAATATGGCAGAATAGGAGTTTCTGTTGTCTTTCCCACAAGGATCGCAAATTTTAGTAATCACCTGCAAATGAGAAAACCTTTGTGGGAGTCCAGGAATTTAGCAGGGAGGTTTCAGTGCACCAATAGGCCAAAAAGATCTAATATATTGGATGCATTGAAAAGGTGAAAGGAACTGTTTCACTTATCTGAGTCACTCCTCTAATGTGGCACAGTTCAGTGCCAAGGGAGTCACACCTGGCCCATAATTTCTCTATTGAGGGAAAGAAAGAGCATGTGAGTGAGCATCTGGGGGCTGAAGGGGAAGTAAAGCCATGCACTACCTACAAAACTGTGTACTATCACTGCAGCTTTTAGCACACACATAGGATGAAAGTAAAGGGGTGGAAAAAATATTCCATACAAATGGAAACCAAAAGTGACTAACAGCAGCTATACTTATATTAGACAAATTGTCTATTAGTCAGATAGGAATAAGAGACAAGTCTAATGATGACAAAAGAGTCAAACTATCAAGAGAATATAAAAATTGTAAATATATATGCATCCAACATTGGAGCATCCAGATATATTAAGCAAGTACTAACATATCTTAAGGGAGAAATAGACAGTAACATAATAACACTAGCAGACTTAAATAACCCATTTTCAACAATGGTTAGATCAGTCACAAAGAAAATCAATAAGGAAACATTGAAC
Source organism: Manis pentadactyla (assembly GCF_030020395.1). Taxonomy (NCBI): domain Eukaryota; kingdom Metazoa; phylum Chordata; class Mammalia; order Pholidota; family Manidae; genus Manis; species Manis pentadactyla. Next base: position 28,975,801 of record NC_080037.1, read on the forward strand.
TTGAAATATACTTTAGACAAAATAGGCATAAGACACATATACAGAACATTCCATTCAACAGTGGCAGAATACTTATTCTCCAGAAGCACACATGGTACATTCTCCAGGATAGGTAGTTGCATTAGGTCACAAAGCAAGACTTAAAAAATTGTTTAAGATTAAAATAATGCCAAATATGTTTCCTGACCATAGTGGTATGAATGTAGACACCAGTAAAAAAGCCAATGGGTCAAAGAAGACGTCAAAGGGAAATAAAAAAATATCTTTAAAGAAATTCAACATAACAAATAACTACAAAAGCAGCTCTGTGAGGGGTGTTTATTAAATAAACACCCACATTAATAAAAAAGAGTGACCTCAAATAAAATGCATAATAGTATACCTCAAAACAAACTAGAAAAAGAACAAGACTAAAGTTAAAAGACCTAAAGAAATAACAAAGATCAAAGTAGAAATATATGAGAAAGAAACCAGAAAAATGAGAGAAAAAAATCAACAAAACTAAGACCTAATTTTTTGAAAAGATAAACAAAATTGACAAACATAAAGTTGATTGACCAAGAAAAAAGAGAGATCAAATAAAATCAGAAATGTAAGTGGAGACATTACAAATGATGCCACAGAAATACTAAGGATCATGAGACAGCTATAAGCAACTATACACCAACAAATTGGATAGCACAGAAGAAATAGACAAATTCCTAGAATCATACAACTTACCAAGACTAAATAATGAAGAAATAGAAAATATGAACAAACCAATAACAAGGAAGATTGAATCAGTAATCAAAACAAGATTGAATTAGTAATCAAAAACATTTTCAGAGAAAAGCCAAGGACCAGAAATTTTTATTGGTAACTTAAAGAATTAATGCTTCTCAAACCATTCCAAAAAAATGAAGAAGAAGGACACTTCCAAAATCATTTTATGAAGTCAGCATTACCTTAACATCAAACCAGACAAGGATACTACAAAAAAAAAAGAAAAGTATAGGCAAAATAGCACTGATGAAAATAGATGTAAAAATGCTGAACAAAATACTAAGACACTGAATTCAACAGCATAATAAGAAATACACCATGATAAAATTGGATTTATCCATGAGATTCAAGGATGGTACATCAGATGCAAATCAGTAAACATGACATACCACATTAACAATATAAAGGGTAAAATCATATGATCAACTTAATGATGCCTAAAAAGTATTTGACAAAATTTAACATTCCTTTATGATAACTCAACAAATGAAGTATTAAAGGAATGTGTCTCAACATAATGAAGGACGTAAATGAGAAGCCCACAACTAAAATCTTAATGGTAAACAGCTGAAAGCTTTTCCTTGAGTATCAGGAGGTAAAGATACCCATTCTAACCACTTCTAGTCAATATACTACTGGAGATCCCAGCCAAAGCAATTAAGCATTGAAAGGAAATAAAAGACATCCGAATAAGAAAGAAAGAAGTAAAACTGCCTGTTTGCAGATGACAGGATCTTACATACAGAAAACTCTAAAATCTCCACCAAAAAACTGTTAAAATTAATAAAAGAATTCAGTAAAGTTGCAGGATACAAAAACAATATATAAATATCATTTGCATTTCTATACACTAACAACAAACTGTAAGAAAGAGGAAGTAAGAAAATAATCCCACTTACAATAGCATCAAAAATAATATCTAGGAATAAATTTAACCAAGAAGGTCAAAGACATGTACTCTGAAAATTATAAGATATAGATGAAATAAACAGAAGAATACACAAATAAGTGGAAAGATATCCCATGTTAATGGATTGGAAGAATTAATATTCATAAAAATGTCCATGCAACTCAAAGTGATCTACAGATATAATGAAATCCCTATCAAACTTCCACTGGCATTTCTCACAGGAATAGAAAAAAAATCCTACAATTCATTTGGAACCACAAAACACCCCCTAACAGTCAAAATAAACTTGACAAGAACAAAACTGGAGACATTGTGAAACCCAATTTCAAACTGTATTACAAAGTGAAAATAATGAAAGCAATATGGCACTAGCATAAAAATGGCATACATATCACTGCAACAGAATCAGGAGCCCAGAAATAAACCATGCATATGTAATCAACTACATTTGACTACAACTAATATTTGACAAGGGAGCCAAGAATACACAATGGGGGACGGAGTGTTTTCAGTATGAAACAGGGCACCTATATTAAATCAGGGTACCTATATTAAAACACTAATGGAAATTAACTCTAAATGATTTAAAGACTTAAATATAAGACTTGAAAACATAAAAACCTAGAAGAAAACACGAAAATATCTTCTGGACATTAGTCATGGCAATGATTTATTTTGGATGTGACACCAAAAACACAGGCAACAAAAATTAAAATAAATTTGACTTCATCAAACAAAAACGCTCTGCTCAGCAAGTCAGCAAAATAAAAAGTCAACCTATAGAATGGGAAAAATACTTGTAAAACATATATCTAATAAGGAGGTCAATAAATATGTAGAGAGATCTACATGTGATCTATATATAGTATATGTATTTTTAAGGAAGAAAACTGATACAACTCAGTAGTAAAAAGAAATAATAAAACTCAAATGGTCCAATACAAAATGAGCAAAGGATTTAAATAGATATTAGACATTTTTCTGAAGAATAGATGCAAATAGCCAACTGATACATGAAAAGGTACTCAAAAATCACTAATCATCAAAACCACAGAGAGATATCACTTCATACACGTTAGAATGGCTTTTATCAAAAAGATGAAAGAAAGCATGTGTTGATAAGGATGTAGAGAAAAGGAAATACCTGTACACTTTTGGTAGGATTGTAATTTGTTACAGCCATATATATATATATATATATGTCATATGTCTATTTTCAAGATGTTTGTAGCATTTTATATTCCCAGAACCAATGTATGAAAATTCCAGTTGATTCACATCATCATTAACAAACTGGATGGTTGGTTTGGTGTGTTATTGTACTTTAGGTGAACAACTTTTAGTTTGCTTTTGGCCATAGTTCTTGTTTTGTAAATATTTAGCTCCTTGCCATTTTTAATTTGGTTTATCTTATTATTAAGTTATAGTAGTCCTTTAAATATTTGGGATAAAATTTCCTTATGAGATGTGTGGTTTACCAGAATTTTCTCACATTCTATGTCTAGTCATTTGAGTTTTCAACAGTTTATTTCTAGGAAGAGGTATTTTAACTTTTGATGAAATGCAAATTTATCAATTTTTAGTTATTTATTTTGTGTCCTATACTGGACAACTTTACCATCCCAATGTTGCAAAGATTTGTCATACCTTTTGTGGAATGTTTATATACTTACTTTTACATTCATGTCAATGATTTATTTCCAGTTCTTTTGGGTGGAATAGAGTTCATTTATTTCCTTATATGGATTTCCAGGTGTCCCATACAATTTTTTGGAAATAATAACCCCTTACTCCTTTGAGGAACTTTGTCAAAACTCCACTGAATATAGGTTTGTGTGTGTTTCTGGACTTATTACTATTTTCCATTGATTTATATATTTATCATTGTATCAATATGTCATGTTTTGATTAATATAGTGTGCGTCCTTTGACTTTGTTCTTAATTACGGAAGGTAGAATAAAGGCTGTCCCCAAATGTCTGTGTTTTAATCTTTGGAACCTGTATATATGTTACCTTCCTTAGCAAAAGGAACTTTGCAGATGTTATTACGACAATATCTTGAAATGGGGAGATTATTAATGGATTGCCTGGGTGGACTTATGGTAATAACATGTGGAAAGGGAGAAAGAAAAAAAGGTGTGACTGTGGAAGAAGGATCAGAAGGGGATTCAAAGTTTCTGGCTCTAATAATGGACAAAGGAGCCAGGAACCAAGGAATTCAGGCAACCTTTAGAATCCAGAAACCACCTCAGAAACAAAAATAGCCTTGCTGGCATCTTGATTTTGTCCTGGTAACATCTGTGTCAGGCTTCTGATCTGTAAAAAAAAAAATTGAATATAATAAATTAATATTGTTTAAGCTGCTGAGTTTGTGTAATTATTTAATAGCAGTGGTAGAAAACTATTACATTAATTATTAAATTGGCTTTTCTAGTTATTTTCTATTTTATTTGAATTTTAGCATCACCTTGTTAATTTCTATGATAAAGCCTACTGATATTTTGATTGGGATTTAGTTGAATCTGTGCATTAACTCAAGGAGAATTAGTATGGTAAAATACTAATTCTTCCGATTCATAATTATCCATTTACTTAGGCCTTTTTATTTCAGGAAGGTCTTGTAATTTTCAGAATACACATCATACACATATTTTGTTAAATCTTTCCTTAAACAGCATAGGTTTTTTAATACTGCTACAAATTATATTCAACATTTTTATTTTCCAACTTTTCATTCCTATTGTATAGAAATAAAATTTTGTTTAATGTATTGATTTTTTATCCTATGACCTTGGTAAATTTATTGTTAGTTTTGTACTATTTTTGTAGGTTCTGTGTGGATATTGCAACAATTACATAGCATCTGATAATTAAGAGGACAGACAAGACTCCATAGTATAAATTGATATTAGGTTTTATAAAAGTTAAGGACACAGCACAACAGGAGAAAAAAGTAGGCAATTCTAGAAGAGTCTGAATACATCCAGGCACAGCCATCCAATATCATTTTTCAGGATATTCTCCATCTGTGGTTTCCAAATCATCAAGATATATGCAAGGTATCTAATTTTCAGAAATATTAATGCACACTTTTCCAAAGGGGTCCCTTGTATATCCCACTGCTTGCATAATTAAACCTAATCCATGTAACCAATTACACTAGATGCAATCTATGAAACTATATATTCCTACATGACATAGACAAGTTTGTACAAGTGTATCCAAGTAAGTTTCAAACTGTAAACAAATTATAAATCATTTGGTACTACATCTAATGCCTAACTTGGTCAAGGGTTAGCACTAAAATTATGTATATTCCTGAAGAAAACCATAGAGTGGTTTTATCCCACCTTTAATCCTATCCTTACATGGTTCATCTTTCTGATCCTTGGTCAAGCTTTCTTAATTAAAAATCATTCACAGTCATTCTTGTTTTTCTGTGTCTTTTAAAAACTTATAGAATAGAAAAAGCCAAAAGATAACATGAGTGGCAAATAGGTATTGCTTTCAATATTTGGGTTTTTGCAAATATTTTAACATAACCTTGTTGATAAATGTGAACTTTATGAAAAGTATCGGGAGAGTGATTCAATTTAATGAATAATTGGTTTCTAACTAAACTTAATTTTTCCTCTGGCAAAGGAGTTTTGATCAGAAAACCATTTTGTGAAGGTTTTCATTCAATATTGAATGAAGGTTTCATTCAATAAAAAGCATTGTAAGTTTTCTTAATATGTCCCAAATTGTCCCTTAATATGTCCCAAATCTTAACAGGTATACCACTACTACACCAGGTAGTGGATTTCACTATAAGGTAGTCTAATAAATTATACAATAAATTAGTTAATATTGCCATAGAATTTTATCAGTATTCCCCCTTCAATATCTTAAAGATCTATCTAATGATGATCTCCCTTATTTCCATGGATGTTAAGTTGTAACACACATTCTGTTATGCAAGCCATTTCTTCAGTGCCTTAATACCACCCCTGCTGAAATTAACTAATAGGCTTTCATTTATTCTGATTTTTTTCAGTCTGCTACTTTTTGGGTCAAAAGGAAAATGATAAGTGTAGGTCATTGAATATGCTGTTTCTTAGTCTATTGTTGTACTGCACTTGCCATAAAATGGGTTCCTTGTCCAGATAATATATAACCAGGAGTACCAATTTAAGACTGTAAGCCTCAAATAATGTTACAGACATTGATTTTAGTCATCAGTTATGAAAATAGAGGTCCAAAATGAATATATATTCTGGTCAAGACCAATCGGAACTTGGAGGAAAATGCTGCTCCAAAATCCCTTTCTAGGTAATAGCTACTTTCAAAGTCTGAAAATCTCATTACTCATTTCTTTCTCTGTAGATTTTTTATTAGAGGCTAATAATACATCCTGATTTGATATGTAATTTATATTGATATCAAACAACTCAATCGGTTTTGTTCCTCCTCCTTTGGTGTTGGAACTAACAGAGTCGAACATTTATTTCCATGTGTTCAAGGAATGTGCCTAGATCATCTGGTTCAAGTTATTTATAAGAATTTTATTCTTCACGTACTTTAGTCAGGATATTTAGCCATTCTGTGGTGGTTATATAATTAATAAATATTAGCTTGATCTTCAGATTGTGATATCATTATATAATCATTATATAATCATCAATTATTTTTCAATTGAATCAAATTTAATTCTCTCCAACTACATATGACAATAAGTAGATGAATTCAAATATACTTGTGTAAGCACAGTAGATAAATATTAAAGCATATGTTATATGAGTGCACTACCTTTGAAATAGGTATTGAAAAGAAAACATTATCCAAATGGATTGCAGAATACAAATTTCCCTTAGCTTGTACAGTTTGAATTGTTAACACCAATTTATGCTTCTCAAGACATTACCTTTTGTGGCCTCTGCAGTATACAATTAAATCCAAGGTCCATCCTAGATTGATACTTCTGAAGACACTAGTTTTTGTAGCCTTCTATAGCATACAGTTAAATCCAGGATCTTCCAGTAATTTCTCTGGCTGTATTAATTTTTAAATAAAGAATATTTAGGTATTAATATATCCACAACTAATACCCTTAATTAAAGCTGAAATGTTTTAATGATCCCTCAGATATAATTTTTTTAATTTTCATACAGTAATATCTTTTGTTACACATTTTTATATTTGACAAATACATGAGTCATGTAACCTCCACTAAAATCATGATAAATAGTAGTTCACTCAAAGCAAAAACTTCCTTCATGCCTCCCTTTGTAGTCACACCATCCCATACACCTAACTGCAGGAAATAGTCGGTCTGTTCTTGGTACTGACACTTGTGTCTTTTACAGAGAGTTAAATATATGAAAACACACAGTATGTTCTCTGAGTCCAGCTTTCAATAAACACAATTCATGTTGATCCATGTATCAGTAGTCATTTTTTATTGAAATATAGGTGATATAAAATATTATATTAGGTTTGTTGTACAACACTGATTGATGTTTATGTACATTATGAAGAGGTAACCATAAGTCTAATTACCATCAGTCACCATCCATGATTATTACAGTATTACTGATTATATTCCTTATGCTGTACTTTACATATTCCAGTTATTTATTTTATAAGTGGAAGTTTGTGTCTTTTAATCCCCTTCACTGATTTTGCCTCTCTCTCTCTAGCCTTCTCCCCTCTGGCAACCACCAGTATGTTTTCTATATTTATGAGTCTCTTCGTGTTTTGTTTTGTTTGTTCACTTCTTTTCTGTTTTTTTAAATTCAAATATAATTGAAATCATATAGCATTTGTCTTTCCCTGTCTGCCTTATTTATTTCACTTAATATAATACACTCTAGGTTGATTCATATTGTCAAAAATGGCAATATTTTATTCTTTTTATGGCTATATATTTGGTATATATTGCATATATACCACATCTTTTATCCATTTACCTATCAATGGACATAGGCTGCTTCTGCATCTTTGCTATTGTAAATAATGTTGCAGTGAACATACAGGTGCATGTATTTTTTGAATGAGTGTTTTCATTTTCATTAGATAAATACCCAGAAGTGGAATTACTACATCATCTGTTATTTCTGTTTCTAATTTTCAGAGGACTTCCCAAGCTATTTTCTATAATGACTGCACCAGTTCACATTCCCTACAGCCCAGAGACTGCCTTTCTCCACATCCTTTCCAAAACTTACTATTTCCTGTCTTTTTGAACCTAGGCATTCTTACAGGTGTGAAGTGATACCTCATTGTGGCTTTGATTTGCATTTCCTTGATGATTTATTATGTGGAACATCTTTCCATACAGGTGTTGGCCATCTGTATGTCCTCCTTTGAAAAATGTCTGTTCACAACCTCTGCCCATTTTTTAATCAGACTCTTTTCTGGTATTGAGTTGTATAAGTTCTTTATAAATTTTTTATGTTAACATTTTATCAGATATCTTTTGTAAATATATTCTCCCAGTCAGTAGGTTGTCTTTTGTTTTGTTGATAATTTCCAAAAGCTTTTTGTAACAAAGTTCAAAGCTAGAAGAAGGAAGGATCAGAGTGGAAATAAATTAAAGAGGCTAAAAACAATTAAAAAAAGAATGAATGAAACTAGGATCTGGTTTTGTGAATAGAGAAATAAAATTGATGAAGCTTTTACCAGAAAAAAAGAGTGAGGACTCAAAATCAGAAATGAAAGTGAAGCTTACAATTGATACCACAAAAATAGAGTATTATAAAAGACTTTTTGAGCAATTATATGCCAAGAAATTGGAAAACGTAGAATAAATGGATAAATTTCTAGAAACATAGTCTTCCAAGACTGAATCAAGAAAAAATAGGAAATATGAAGAGACTGATTACTAATATTTAAAATGAATCAGTAATCAAAAACTCCCAGCAAACATCCATAACCAGATGACTTTACAGGTGAATTCTACTAAACATTTAAAGAACAGTTACTACCTATCCTTCTCAACTATTCCAAAAATTGAAGAGGAAGAAAGACTTTCAAATTAGTTCTATAAGGCCAACAATACCCTGATACCAAACCCAAAGACACTACAAAAAGTTACAGGTCAATATCCCTGATGAACATGCTTTTCAATTAGCCATCTAAATGTGTGTGGTTGTATTATCTCATCCCTAGCAACAAATTGTCTTGAGCATTATTTTCTGTGTTTGTTTGCCATGTATATATATCTTTTATGGTGAAGACTGTTCAAATATTTTACCCACTTTTTCACTGGGTTGTTTGGTTTGTTATTATTGAATTTTGTTATATACAGAATATAATATAATTCTGGCTACAAGTCCTTTTGTGGAGTAGTTGTTTGGCAAATGTGTTCCTACCATCTGTACTTTACTTATTCCCTTCATAGTCTTTCATAGAGCAAAATTGTTTAATTTTGATACCATCCAAATTGTCTAAGACCTGTTTTTTAACCTATCGTATTATCTATCCTGAAGAATATTTCATATTCTGCTGCACTGGATGGAATGATCTGTGTATGTCTGTTAGGTCCGTTTGGTCTAAAGTTTGGTTCAATTCAATGTTTCCTTTTTGAATTTGTGTCTGGGTGTTCTACTTATTGTTGATAGTGGAGTATTTAAGCCTCCTATCATTATTGTACTGTCTATTTCTCCTGAAAGATATGTTACTATTTGCTTTGGATATTTAGGCACTCCAACTTACATCTTGATGAATTGGCCTCTTTATTATTATATAATAACTTTATTTTTCTTTAATTTGGCTTGAAGTTTGTTTTGTCTGACATAAGTATAGATGCCCCTGCTTTCTGTTGGGGCACAGTTGCACTGCACATACTTTCTCACTCTTTACTTGCAGCTTCTTTGTGTCCTCACTGCTGAAGAGTTTCTGGTAGGCAGCATAGATTTCAGTTTTGTGGGCTTTTTGGTAATGTTTTGTTTTGTTTTTGGTTTATCCATCCATCCATTTTGATTGAATTTGATTGTATTTTGATTGGAATATCAACCCATTTACATTAAGAGTAGTTATTGATAGGTAAGGACTTACTGTCATCTTATTAATTTTTTCTCAAACACCTTGTAGTTTCCCTATTCCTTTCCTCCTCTCTTTATGACTTAATGATTTTCCTTAGTAGTAAACTATGAAACTTTTTTTCTTTTGTGAATCTATGCTTTATGGTTTCCATGAGGCTTACATAAAAGCATCTTACACATATAACAGTCTATTTCATAATAAGTTAATTTCAATCACATACAAAAACTTTTTTATGTTTTTGATGTCACAATTTACTTCTTTTCATTTTGTATTCATTAGCAAATTATCATAGCTATAGTTATTTTTACTCTCTTGTCCTTTAACCTTTATATAGAGTTAGCTGTTTAACAATCTACCATATTAATATTAGAGTATTCTGAATTGGAGAGTATACTTATGTTTACAAGTCTGTTGTCTATTTTCATATGTTTTCATATTACTAATTAGCATTCTTATATTTCACCTTGAAGAACTCCTTTCCTTATTTCTTGTAGGGCAGATCTAGTGGTACTGAATTCCCTCAGCTTTTGTTGGTCTGGGTAAGTCTTTGCATCTCATTCATTTCTGAATGATTCTGTTCCAGATAAAGTATTCTTGGTTTGCAGGGTTTTTATTCATCACAGTGAATATGTCATCCCACTCTTCTTCTGGCCTGTAAGATTTTTGCCAACAACTCTGCTTAAAGTCTTATGAGGATTCCCTTTTAAGTTACAAGGTTTATTCCCTTCTGCTTAAGATTTGTATTTGTTCTTTGACTTTTTGCAGTTTTATTATACATCTTGTAGAAGATCTTTTTAGGTTGATCTTATTTGGTTACCTATAAGCGTCATGAACTTAGATATCCAAATTTCTTCCCTTATTGGGAAAGTTCTTAGCCATTATTTCTTTAAATAAACTTTCTGTCCCACCTTCCTTTTTTCCTCCTTCTGGAACTCCAGTAGTTCACAAATTGGTTCTTTTGATGGGTGGCCATAAATCATGGAAGCTTACTTCACTTTTTATCATTCTTTTTTTTCTTTATTCTCCTCTGACTGGATAATTTCAATGTACCTATCTAATATCACAGATTTTTTTCCTCTGCTTTATCCATTCTGTTGTTGATGCTCTGTATTGCATTTTTTAGTCATTGTATTCTTCAGCAGTAGAATTTATTTTGCATTATTTTTTATGATTTCTATCTCTGTTAAACTTTTTGCTTTGGTCATGTAGTGTTTTCCTGATTTTGTTCAGTTGTCTTTCTGTATTTTCTTGTAGCTCACTGAGTTTTTAAAAATAGCTATTTTGAATTTTTATTAGGTAAATCACAGATATTCATGTCTTTAGGTTTGGATATTGAAATATTTTTGTGATATTTTGCTAGTGCCCTGTTGCTATGATTTTTCATGTTCCTTGATGTTTTGTGTTACTGTCTTTACATTTGAGACTGCAATCACCTCTTCCAGACTTTAACTAACATCCTTTGAGAGAGGGACAACTTCCTTCAGCCCTACTAAAGGTTCTGAGGCTGTATCAGACTGCCTATGGGACACTAACCCCATGCCTCTTGCTTCCTTTTAGAGCAATTCTTATGAATGTATCCCTTGTCTAGATCCTGCAGTGCACCAAGTGGGTGCTGACAGCCTCTCCTATTTCTACAAAGCTAGCATTTCATCCCATTGTTGTGGTCTCTCCCTGGCCCATAGCTGTGAGCCACCTTTTTATGCATGCTCACCAATTATCTGTCAAAGCTTGGTCTCACTGTCAATGTCAGTTGTTCTCACAGGCAGTTGTCCGCCGGGTGGGAAGGTGTGTGGGTGAGGCACACAGAGCACTGACGATGCCCATGGGCCAGTTAAGGGGAATCTGAAAGTGAGGCATTCCCAGAGGCTTGCGAGTGGGCTTTCTGAGTCGGCAATAGAGTTAATGAGATCTGCATCCCTTTAATGTCCTCCAAGAGTATTCTCTGAGGTTCTTCCAGCCCCCTCACTCAGGCATACAGCTCATCAGCCAGTAGTCTGAATGCGGTGAGAAATAAATATACCACTTGGCAGCATCCTACAGAGGTAGGGAAGCTGTGTGCTAACTCACAGGCTCCCCTCTGCCCCTGGGGGAGAAATCAGGAGCTGAGGAAGTTCTCTCTCGGCTTTAAACTGTGCTACCTTAGCAAAGGAATGATGCAGATAAAGTCAAGTTGCTCCTCTTACCCAATCCAAAGAGTCTAAAACCATATGTTTTTTTCTGCTCCAATGGTGTGCGGGCACTTCTGTGAAGACCTGGATTTCCATATAGGCACTTCTGTTTGTGGGTGATTAGGAGTATTTTCCGGGGTTTCACAGACTGAAGCTGAGGGGCTAGAGCTGATCCATACACCCCTGCAGGACCCACATCCAGAACATGTCTATTGCCTGATGTACAGGTGGGTGAGATTCCTCCCTGGCCTCCTGGCACACGTTGCTGAGTCCCACAGCGACCTCAAAGACACTTTGTTGATGGGTCTTGAATTTTTTTGTTGGGTTGGGGACAAAAACAATAGTTGTCTTCTGCCACCATGGTCTCATGTTTTCTAGAGAGAGTTTCAACTTAAAGTTTATTTTGTCCTATATAAGTATCACTATGTCTGCTTTCTTTTGGTTATCATTTTCATGGAAGTTTTTTATCCTTAACTTTCAGCTTTTGTGTGTCCTTATATTTAATATTTGTTTCTAATATACAACATATTGTGAAACCTTTTAAATCCATGCCTCCAGTATATTTTTTATTATGGACTTAAATATATTTACATTAAAAGTACTTGATACCAAATTTATTTACTATTCCCATGTTGTTTTTGTTAATTGTGTTTCATCCCACATGTTGCATACCACTGTCCACTGGCCTGTGGGACGGTTTCTGTTTATCTTGTACTTCTGTTCCTTTTTTTCTTTCTCTTTCTTGCAATTTTCCTGTGTTTCATTTTGTTGTTTTCTTTTTTGTATATGATGCCTTCCTTTTTTTTCTCTGTGTAATGTATAGGTATTGTCTTTGTGGAGCTTACATAAGATATTTAATGGGTATAGCAATCTGTTTTAAAATGATAACAGTTTCACTTGCACAGAAAACCATAGTTTTACCTTTCCCTCCAAATTATATGATATTGATGTCATAATCTTCATCTATTTATATTTGTATTCACTAACATAATTTGTTATATTTATTTATACTATTGTATTTTAACCTTTATACTAGAATTAAAAGTGATCTTTCACTACCATTACAATAATACAGCATTATGTTTTCATCTATATATTATACTTATGTTTACCACTGAGTTTCCTACTTTCTTCTGCTATTATGTTGCTGTTTACCACCCTTTCATTTCACCTTGAAGAGCTCCTTCTAGCATTTCTTAGAATGCAATTCTAGTGGGGATGGACTGTTCCAAATTTTGTTGCTCTGGTAATGTCTTTACCACCCCTGCATTTTCCAAAATGTTTTATTAAGGTTTCATTGATATACACAGTTATGAAATTTCACATGAGAAAATAATGTGGTTACTACATTTACCTGTATTATCAATTCCCCACCCATACCCCAAGGCAGTCACTGTCCATCAGTGCAGCAAGTTGCCACAGATTCACTGTTTGCCTTCTCTGTGCTACATTGTTTACCCTATGACCCCCCCACACCATGTTACTAAACATAATACCCCTCAATCCCCTTCTCTCTCCCTCCCCACCCGCCCTCCCACACCCCTCCCTATTGGTAACCACTAGTCTTTTCTTGGAGTCTGTGAGTCTGCTGCTATTCTGTTCCTTCAGTTTTGCCTTGCTGTTATACTCCACAAATGAGAGAAATCATTTGGCACTTGTCTTTCTCTGCCTGGCTTATTTCACTGAGCATAATGTGCTCCAGCTCCATTCATGTTGTTGCAAATGGCAGGACTTGTTTCTTTCTATGGATGAGAAATACTCCATTGTATACATGTACCAAGTGTTCGTTATCCATTCATCTACTGATGGACACTTAGGTTGCTTCCATATCTTGGCTATTGTAAATAGTGCCACGTTAAACATAGGGGTGCGTATGTCTTTTTCAGTTTGAGAAGTTGTATTCTTTGGGTAAATTCCAAGGAGTGGGATTCCCAGGTCAAATGGTATTTCTATTTTTAGTTTTTCGAAGAACCTCCATATTGCTTTTCACAATGGTTGAATTAGCTTACATTCCCACCAGCAGTATAGGAGGGTTCCCCTTTCTCCTCATCCTTGCCAGCATTTGTTCTTAGTCTTTTTGATGCTGGCCATCCTTACTGGTGTGAGTTTTAACTTGCATTTCCCTGATGATTAGTGATGTGGAGCATCTTCTCATGTGTCTGTTGGCCATCTAATCAGAATTTCTTCTTTGGAGAATTATCCCTTCATATCCTCTGCCCATTTTTTAATCGGGTTATCTGCTTTTTGGGTGTTGAGGCATGTGAGTTCTTTATATATTTTGAATGTTAACCCCTTGTCAGATATGCCATTTACAAATATATTTTCCCATACTGTAGGATGCCTTTTTGTTCTATTGATGGTGTCCTTTGCCATACAGAAAACTTTTAGTTTGATGTAGTCCCATGAGTTCATTTTTGCTTTTGTTTCCCTTGTTCAAGGAGATGTGTTCAGGAAGAAGTTGCTCATGCTTATATTCAGGAGATTTTTGCCTATGTTTTCTTCTAAGAGTTTTATGGTTTTATGAATTACATTCAGGTCTTTCATCTATTTCGAGTTCACTTTTCTGTATGGGGTTAAACAATAATCCAGTTTCATTCTCTTGCATGTAGCTATCCAGTTTTGCCAATACCAGTTGTTGCAGAAATAAGCCAGGCAGAGAAAGACAAGTTGTCATTTCCCCATTGTATGTCCATGGCTCCTTTATCATATATTAATTGACCATAAATGGTTGGGTTTATATCAGGGCTCTCTAGTCTGTTCCATTGGTCTATGGGTCTGTTCTTGTGCCAGTACAAATTGTCTTGATTACTGCAGCTTTGTACTAGAGCTTGAAGTTGTGGAGCTTAATTTCCCACCTTTATTCTTCCTTCTCAGGATTACTTTGGCAATTTGAGGTCTTTTGTGTTTCCATATGAATTTTAGAATAATTTGCTTTAGTTCATTGAAGAATGCTGTTGATATTTTTATAGGAATTGCATTGAATCTGTAGATTGCTTTAGGCAGGATGGCCATTTTCACAATATTAACTCTTCTATCCATGAGCATGGATGTGTTTCCATTTATTGGTTTTCTTCTTTAATTTCTGTCATGAGTGTCTTGTAGTTTCCAGAGTATAGGTCTTTCACTTCCTTGGTTAGGTTTATTCCTAGGTATTTAATTTTTTTTATTCAACTGTGAATGGAATTGTTTCCCTGATTTCTCTTTCTGCTAGTTCATTGTTAATATATAGGAATGCCACAGATTTCTGAGTATTAACTTGTATCCTGCAACTTTGCTGAATTCAGATTTAGTTCTAGTAGTTTTGGAGTGGAGACTTTAGGGTTTTTTATGTACAATATCATGTCATCTGCAAACAGGGACAGTTTAACTTCTTCCTTGCCAATCTGCATGCCTTTTATTTCTTTGTGTTGTCTGATTGCCATGGCTTGGAACTCCAGTACTATGTTGAATAGAAATTGGGAGACTGGGCATCCTTGTCTTGTTCCCGATCTTAAAGGAAAAGCTTTTAGCTTCTCGTTGTTAAGTATAATGTTGGCTGTGGGTTTGTCATATATGACCTTTATTATGTTGAGGTACTTGCACTCTATACCCATTTTGTTGAGAGTTTTTATCAAGAAAGGATGTTGAATTTTGTTGAATGGTTTTTCAGGATCTATGGAGATAATCATGTAGTTTTTGTCCTTTTTGTTGATGAGGTGGATGATGTCGATGGATTTTCGAATGTTGTAGCATCCTTCCATCCCTGGAATAAATCCTACTTGATCATGATGAAGATCTTTTTGATGTATTTTTAAATTTGGTTTGTTAATATTTTGTAGAGTATTTTTGTGTCTATGTTCATCAGGCATATTGGTCTGTAATTTTCTTTTTTGTGGTGTCTTTGCCCAGTTTTGGTATTAGAGTGATGTTGCCCTCATAGAATGAGTTTGGAAGTATTCCCTCTTCTTCTACTCTTTGAAAAACTTTAAGGAGGATGGGTATTAGGTCTTCACTAAATGTTTGATAAAATTCAGTGGTGAAGCCATCTGTCCAGGGATTTTGTTCTTAGGTAGATTTTGATTACCAATTCAATTCATTGCTGGTAATTCGTGCATTCATATTTTCTGTTTCTTTCTGGGCCAGCCTTGGAAGGTTGTATTTTTCTAGAAAGTTGTCCATTTCATCTAAGTTATCCAGTTTGTTAGCATATAATTTTTCATAGTATTTTCTCTAGTAATTCTTGGTATTTCTGTAGTGTCTATAGTGATTTTTCCTTTCTCATTTCTGATTCTGTTTATGTGTACACTTTTTTTTTCTACATAAGTCTGCCTAGGGGTTTACCTATTTTGTTTATTCTCTCGGAGAACCATCTCTTGCTTTCACTGATTCTTTCTATTGTTTTATTCTTCTCAATTTTATTTCTGCTCTAATCTTTATTATGTCCCTCCTTCTACTGACTTTGGTCCACAATTGTTCTTCTTTTTCTAGTTTTTTAAATTGTGAGTTTAGACTGTTCATATGGGATTGTTCTTCTTTTCTGAGGTAGGCCTGTATTGCAATATACTTTCCTCTTAGTATTGCCATGGCAGGCTTTAGATTTGTGGTTACCAAAGGTTCATGGTTAACTTCCTTACTACCTAAAAGTCTAACTTAACTCACATAATATGCTATTACAAACAATGTAAAAGTTCTTTTTTTCTCCTCCTTTTTTCTTCCTCCTCCATTCTTTCTATATTATGTATCATATTCTGTACTCTTTGTCTATCCCTTGATTGACTTTGGGGATAGTTGATTTAATTTTGCATTTGCTTAGTAATTAACTATTCTACTTTCTTTAGTGTGGTTTTATTACCTCTTTTTATTTTTATTTTATTTTTATTTTTTTTATTGAAGGGTAGTTGACACACAGTATTACATTACATTAGTTTCAGGTGTACAACACAGTGATTCAACATTTATATACATGGTAATTCTAGGTACCAGCTATCACCATACCAAGTTGTTACAATATTTTGACTCTATTCCTTATGCTATACATTACATCCCGGTTACTTCTTTATTTTACAATTGGAAGTGTGTTATATATATATATATATATATATATATATATATATATATATATATATATATATATTGTGTGTGTGTGTGTGTGTCTGTCAGGGCATCTCTCATATTTATTGATCAAATAGTTGTTAACAACAATAAAATTCTGTATAGGGGGGTCAATACTCAATGCACAATCATTAATCCACCCCAAGCCTAATTTTCGTCAGTCTCCAATCTTCTGTTGCATAATGAACAAGTTCTTACATGGAGTACGAATTCTTACATAGTGAATAAGTTCCATGGTGAGCAGTGCAAGGGCAGTCATCACAGAAGCTTTCGGTTTTGCTCATGCATTATGGACTATACACAGTCAGTTCAAATATGAATATTCATTTGATTTTTAAACTTGATTTATATGTGGATACCACATTTCTCTATTATTATTATTTTTAATAAAATGCTGAAGTGGTAGGTAGATACGGGATAAAGGTAGAAAACAGAGTTTAGTGTTGTAAGAGAGCAAATGTTGATGATAAGGTGTGTGCCTGTAGACTATGTGTTAATCCGAGCTACACCAGGGCAATAAACATCCACGGATGCAGAAGATTTCTCTCAGAACAGGGGGGGTGAGGTTCTAAGCCTCACCTCTGCTGATCCCCAATTTCTCACCTGATGGCCCCCTGCGACTGTGCCTGTCTTAGGTTGTTCCTCCCTTGAGGAATCTTACCCGTCTCTGGCTAACCAGTCATCTTCCGGGGCCATACAGAGAAATGTAAAGTTGGTAAGTGAGAGAGAAGCCTTATTGTTTGAAAAGGTTAGCTTTTTACTTCTTTGCATATTTATGCCCTGTGGCTTCTATGCCCAGCATTTGTCTTGAGGTGTCTTTACCACTTGGAAGAATTATGATACTCGGTAAATTCGACATGTGGCACGAGTTCTATTTAAAGGTTGTAATTAGGTAGGAAGAAGAAAAGCAATAAAAGTAGCAGGCAGAAGAAAACCTGGGAAGATTGATTATTTCTTTGACATATCTTCTTGTAGAGTAACTTCAGCATGGATAGGTTTTAAACTACTAATTAAATTGTGCACACACATTAACATAATAGGAGTATAGTTACATAACCAAAGCATACCTGTAATTACCAGCCATCTCCAGTGAAACCCAGAAAACCAGTTAGGCACCTTAGGCATTTGTGAAAACTTATCTATGATATGGTGGATATTGTCCAACTGAACTTGAACAGTCTGAGAGAATTCAGATAAATTAGAACAACCCGTTCCTGGGGACTGTTCACATCCCATATGTTCTTTTAACGATAAATAGTCTGTGGTTGTAAGATTTTGGAGTGCTACAATTTGCACTTCTCCTAATTCTTGTTTGAGTTCCAACAGTATAGATCCAGTCCAATTTGTTGTTTTACTGTATGCACAGGCCAGCTTAGATATCTCCTTCCTCATTCCCATGGCAAGTCCAGGAATTGGTGGGATGAGTGCATCTACACCTGTGGCAGCGCGTGGATCTTTGTTGGAGTTTTTTTTTTTGCTGATCATCTTCTGTCATGAGTCTTCCTGAGAGTGCTGATGTTGGAAGTTCTCTTTCATATCGTTTCTTAGTTCATTTTCGGGGTAGCCAAATTAGGCTTTGATCCTCTGTATAAACACAAACAGACCCTTTGCCTACACTTTTATATGCCCTTTATATCATTGTGTAGAACTCATTGGAGGTCACCACACAGGAACTGCTTTTTTTTTTTTATCATTAATCTACACTTACATGACGAATACTTTGTTTACTAGGCTCTCCCCTATACCAGGTCCCCCCTATATACTCCTTTACAGTCACTGTCCATCAGCATAGCAAAATGTTGTAGAATCACTACTTGTCTTCTCTGTGTTGTACAGCCCTCCCCTTTCTCCCACCCCGCTATGGATGCTAGTCTTAATACCCCTCTTTTTCTCCCCCCCTTATCCCTCCCTACCCACCCATCCTCCCCAGTCCCTTTCCCTTTGGTACCTGTTAGTCCACTCTTGAGTTCTGGGATTCTGCTGTTGTTTTGTTCCTTCAGTTTTTCCTTTGTTCTTATATTCCACAGATGAGTGAAATCATTTGGTATTTCTCTTTTTCTGCTTGGCTTGTTTCACTGAGAATAATACCCTCCAGCTCCATCCATGTTGCTGCAAATGGTAGGATTTGTCCTTTTCTTATGGCTGAGTAGTATTCCATTGTGTATATGTACCACATCTTCTTTATCCATTCATCTATCGATGGACATTTAGGTTGCTTCCAATTCTTGGCTATTGTAAATAGTGCTGCGATAAACATAGGGGTACACTGGTCTTTCTCATACTTGATTGCTGCATTCTTAGGGTAAATTCCTAGGAGTGCAATTCCTGGGTCAAATGGTATGTCTGTTTTGAGCATTTTGAGGAACCTCCATACTGCTTTCCACAGTGGTTGAACTAATTTACATTCCCACCAGCAGTGTAGGAGGGTTCCCCTTTCTAAACAGCCTTGCCAACATTTGTTGTTGTTTGTCTTTTGGATGGCAGCCATCCTTACTGGTGTGAGGTGATACCTCATTGTAGTTTTAATTTGCATTTCTCTGATAATTAGCGATGTGGAGCATCTTTTCATGTGTCTGTTGGCCATCTGTATTTCTTTTTTGGAGAGCTGTCTGTTCAGTTACTCTGCCCATTTTTTAATTGGGTTATTTGTTTTTGTTTCTTGAGGCATGTGAGCTCTTTATATATTCTGGACGTCAAGCCTTTATCGGATCTGTCATTTTCAAATATATTCTCCCATACTGTAGGGATCCTTTTTGTTCTATTGATGGTGTCTTTTGCTGTACAGAAGCTTTTCAGTTTAATATAGTCCCACTTGTTCATTTTTGCTGTTGTTTTCCTTGCCCGGGGAGATATGTTCAAGAAGAGGTCACTCATGTTTATGTCTAAGAGGTTTTTGCCTATGTTTTCTGCCAAGAGTTTAATGGTTTCATGACTTACATTCAGGTCTTTGATCCATTTTGAGTTTACTTTTGTATATGGGGTTAGACAATGGTCCAGTTTCATTCTCCGACATGTAGCTGTCCAGTTTTGCCAGCACCATCTGTTGAAGAGACTGTCATTTCGCCATTGTATGTCCATGGCTCCTTTATCAAATATTAATTGACCATATATGTCTGGGTTAATGTCTGGATTGTCTAGTCTGTTCCATTGGTCTGTGGCTCTGCTCTTGTGCCAGCACCAAATTGTCTTGATTACTATGGCTTTATAATAGAGCTTGAAGTTGGGGTGTGAGATTCCCCCTACTTTATTCTTCTTTCTCAGGATTGCTTTGGCTATTCGGGGTCTTTGGTGGTTCCATATGAATTTTTGAATTATTTGTTCCAGTTCATTGAAGAATGTTGCTGGTAGTTTCATAGGGATTGCATGAAATCTGTATATTGCTTTGGGCAGGATGGCCATTTTGACGATATTAATTCTTCCTAGCCATGAGCATGGGATGCGTTTCCATCTGTTAGTGTCCCCTTTAATTTCTTTTAAGAGTGACTTGTAGTTTTCAGAGTATAAGTCTTTCACTTCTTTGGTTAGGTTTATTCCTAGGTATTTTATTTTTTTTGATGCAATTGTGACTGGAGTTGTTTTCCTGATTTCTCTTTCTGTTGGTTCATTGTTAGTGTATAGGAAAGCCACAGATTTCTGTGTGTTGATTTTGTATCCTGCAACTTTGCTGTATTCCGATATCAGTCCTAGTAGTTCTGGGGTGGAGTCTTTAGGGTTTTTTATGTACAGTATCATGTCATCTGCAAATAGTGACAGTTTAACTTCTTCTTTGCCAATCTGGATTCCTTGTATTTTTTTGTTTTGTCTGACTGCCATGGCTAGGACCTCCAGTACTATGTTAAATAACAGTGGAGAGAGTGGGCATCCCTGTCTAGTTCCCGATCTCAGAGGAAATGCTTTCAGCTTCTCGCTGTTCAATATAATGTTGGCTGTGGGTTTGTCATAGATGGCCTTTATTATGTTGAGGTACTTTTCCTCTATTCCCATTTTGCTGAGAGTTTTTATCATGAATGGATGTTGAACTTTGTCAAATGCTTTTTCAGCATCTATGGAGATGATCATGTGGTTTTTGGCTTTCTTTTTGTTGATGTGGTGGATGATATTGATGGACTTTCGAATGTTGTGCCATCCTTGCATCCCTGGGATGAATCCCACTTGGTCATGGTGTATGATGGTTTTGATGTATTTTTGAATTCGGTTTGCTAAAATTTTGTTGAGTATTTTTGCGTCTACATTCATCAGGGATATTGGTCTGTAGTTTTCTTTTTTGGTGGTGTCTTTGCCTGGTTTTGGTATTAGGGTGATGTTAGCTTCATAGAATGTGTTTGGGAGTATCCCCTCCTCTTCTATTTCTTGGAAAACTTTAAGGAGAATGGGTATTATGTCTTCCCTGTATGTCTGATAAAATTCTGAGGTAAATCCATCTGGCCCGGGGGTTTTGTTCTTTGGTAGTTTTTTGATTACCACTTCAATTTCTTTGCTGGTAATTGGTCTGTTTAGATTTTCTGTTTCTTTTTGGGTCAGTCTTGGAAGGTTGTATTTTTCTAGGAAGTTGTCCATTTCTCCTAGGTTTCCCAGCTTGTTAGCATATAGGTTTTCATAGTATTCTCTAATAATTCTTTGTATTTCTGCAGGGTCCGTCGTGATTTTTCCTTTCGCGTTTCTGATACTGTTGATTTGTGTTGACTCTCTTTTCCTCTTAATAAGTCTGGCTAGAGGCTTAGCTATTTTGTTTATTTTCTCGAAGAACCAGCTCTTGGTTTCATTGATTTTTGCTATTGTTTGATTCTTCTCAATTTTATTTATTTCTTCTCTGATCTTTATTATGTCCCTGCTTCTGCTGACCTTAGGCCTCATTTGTTCTTCTTTTTCCAATTTCGATAATTGTGACATTAGACCATTCATTTGGGCTTGTTCTTCCTTTTTTAAATATGCTTGGATTGCTATATACTTTCCTCTTAAGACTGCTTTTGCTGTGTCCCACAGAAGTTGGGGCTTAGTGTTGTTGTTGTCATTTGTTTCCATATATTGCTGGATCTCCATTTTGATTTGGTCATTGATCCATTGATTATTTAGGAGCGTGTTGTTTAGCCTCCATGTGTTTGTGAGCCTTTTTGCTTTCTTTGAACAGTTTATTTCTAGTTTTATGCCTTTGTGGTCTGAAAAGTTGGTTGGTAGGATTTCAATCTTTTGGAATTTACTGAGGCTCTTTTTGTTGCCTAGTATGTGGTCTATTCTGGAGGATGTTCCATGTGTACTTGAGAAGAATGTGTATCCTGTTGCTTTTGGATGTAGAGTTCTGTAGATGTCTATTAGGTCCATCTGTTCTAGTGTGTTGTTCAGTGCCTCTGTGTCCTTACTTATTTTCTGTCTGGTGGATCTGTCCTTTGGAGTGAGTGGTGTGTTGAAGTCTCCTAGAATGAATGAATTGCATTCTATTTCCTCCTTTAGTTCTGTTAATATTTGTCTCAGGTATGTTGGTGCTCCTGTATTGGGTGCATATATATTTATAATGGTTATATCCTCTTGATGGACTGAGCCCTTTATCATTATGTAATGTCCTTCTTTGTCTTTTGTTACTTTATTTTGAAGTCTGTTTTGTCTGATACCAGAATTGCAACACCTGCTTTCTTCTCTCTGTTGTTTGCTTGAAATATCTATTACCTCTTTTGACAGCTATTAAACCTTAGGAAAACTTTCATCTATAGCAGTCTCTCCAAAATAGACTGTAGAGATGGTTTTTGGGAGGTAAATTCTCTCAGCTTTTGCTTATCTGAAAATTGTTTAATCCCTCCTTCAAATTTAAATGATTATCTTGCCAAAGAAAGTAATCTTGGTTCCAGGCCCTTCTGCTTCATTGCATTAAATACATCATGCCACTCCCTTCTGGCCTGTAAGGTTTCTGCTGAGAAGTCTGATGTTAGCCTGTTGGGCTTTCCTTTGTATGTGATCTTATTTCTCTCTCAAGCTGCTTTTAGTAGTCTGTCCTTAATCTTGATCTTTGCCATTTTAATTACTGTATGTCTTAGTGTTGTATGCCTTGGGTCCTTTTTGTTGGGAGATCTGTGCACTTCCATGGCCTAAGAGACTATCTCCTTCCCCAGATAGGGAAAGTTTTCAGCAATTACCTCCCCAAAGACACTTTCTATCCCTTTTTCTCTCTCTTCTTCTGGTACCCCCATAATGTGAATAATATTCCGTTTGGATTGGTCATACATTTCTCTCAATATTCTTTCATTCTTAGACATCCTTTTTTCTGTGCCTCAGCTTCTTTGTATTCCTCTTCTCCCATTTCTGTTTCATCTATTGTCTCCTCCACCATATCTAATCTGCTTTTAAAACTTTCCATTGTATGTTTTATTTGCGATACTGTGTTCCGTAATGATTAGATCCCCGACTGGAATTCATTCCTGAATTCTTGAATATTTTTCCGTACCTCCATAAGCATGTCAATTTTTATTTTGAAATCCCTCTCAGGAAGATTCATGAGGTCGATTTCATTTGAATCTTTCTCAGCTGTTGTATTCATAATTTTACTTTGAATCAGTTTCATTTGGCATTTCATGTTTGTATATGGCACCCTCTAATGCCCTGAAGCCCTATCTCTGAAGCTGCTCAGCCCCTAGAGCAATGTTGAGGGTCACAGAGGAGTGGGATTGGTGCCTGGGGGGAAGAAAGAGCTGTTTCTTGCTTCCCGGCTCCTATGCCTGTCTCCACTGCCTGAACCAGTGGGTTGAGCACACAGATATAAGCTTCTGTGCTTTGTGTTTGTAGTTGCTGTAGACAGGGCTTCCCTCTGGCTGGCCTAACACCAGGTTAGGGTTTGCTGGTTTGTGAGCCAGTTGGAGCTAGCCAGAAGAAAGGTGCAGTAGGCTGCATATCATGGAGAGTGTCTTTGTAGCTGTGTAGCCAGCCAGGGAGCTGGAGTGCCTGAAGATCGTGAAAGTTCCCAACCTTCTGGGAAGAGTGCACCCAGACAATTTTGTCCACCTGTCCTTTCTCCTGAGCACTAAGCTCTGTGCAATCCTTGCTCCTTTAGCAGCCCTCTTGCTATTAGGAAGTCTCTCAGACTGCCTGCCTTTCTTTTGTCCCAGAGCAGCTGGATATGGATCCCTGCTCTCTACAAGTGACTGGAATCTCAGTCTCTCCAGGTATTCTGCCTGTCTTAGCTTTGCAAACCCCTAATCAGGATATTACCATAAAAGCACCATAAGATGTAGGTTTGTGCTCCCAGAGCAGATCTCCAGAGTTAGGTATTCAGCATTCCCGGCCTCGGCTCCCTCCCTGCTCTGTTTCTCTTCCTCCAGCCCATGAGCTGGGGGAAGGGCTTGGGTCCCACGGGCCATGGCTTTGGTACATTACCCTATTCCATGTGGTCTGCTCTTTTTTCCAGGTGTTTGCAGTCTGGCACAGTCCTCTTTCCTGTTGTTCTTTTGGGATTGTTGTATTAATTATATTTTCATATTATATGCGATTTTAGGAGGAAGCCTCTGTCTCACCTCTCACACTGCCATCTTTTATCCAGACCAATCCCACCCCTGCACTTTTGAAGGAATAATTTGCTGGTATAGTATCCTTGGTTGCCACTTTTTTTTCTTTCAGTACTTTGACTACATCATCCCACTGCCTACTGGTCTGTGGGGTGGTTTCTGCTATAAGATCTCTACATTTTTATGGTTTCATTCTATTTGGTGCTTTTCTAGTGCTGATTTCAAAATTCTGTTTTGTCTTTGACTTTACACAAATTGATTATAATGTGCCTCAGTGAGGTTTTTTGGGGCTAATGTTACTTTATACCCTTTTGAGTTTACTGGACCTGGATCTATTTCCTTCACAGATTTAGTAAACTTCCAGACACTGTTTCCTTAAATGTTTTATTACCCTTTCCCTCTCTCTTCTCTTTTGGGACTCCCGTAATGTGTATATTGATCCTTTTGGCAATGTCCTACAAGTGCTTTAAGTTATTGTCACTGTTAATTCTATTTTTTCTCTTTGCTTCTCTGACTCAATTATTTTCAGTGACATTTCTTTAAGTTTGCTGATCTTTTTTTATCTTTTTTCTGCTTGATCTATTCTATTGAGCCTCTTATTTGAAATTTTCAGTTCATTAATTTTATTTTAGTTCTATTATTTCTGTTTTGTAATTTTTATATTTTCTCTTTGTTGAAATTCTTTTGTTAATGTATCGTTCTCCTGATTTGGGTAAGCACCTAATATGACTTTTATTTTAAATCTTTCTTGGGTGAATCATTTATCTCCATTTCACTATGGTCAGTTTTGGAGATTTGTCTTGTCTTCTAATTGGAGCATATTTTTCAATTTTATCACCTTCCTTGACTATGCATTGATGTCTGCACATTAAATAAAACACCATAACTCTAAGTTTTCAAAGACTGGCCTTGTACATTAGAAGGACTCCATCAATCAGACCAGTCAGGTATTCCATGAGCCTGTCATACCTCTGTGTTCATCCAACTCCCCCTTTGTATCCCAAGAGTTTAGTATGCCAAGTCCCATCAGTGTCCTGAGATAGGTGAGAGAAAAACATCCCTTGCATAGTGGCTAAAAAAGTTGGTCCAATTTTTCTCTACTCAGGGTGAAACTGGGAGCTGAACTTTTTAATTTTACTTACTCTGCACTAAGCAGGGGAGAGGAACTGTGGCAAATGCATAAAAACTCTTTCAAACCACATGCTCTTTCAAACTTTTATTTTGCTCTCTGTAGCTCCTGGGCACACAACAAATTCTGGGGATTATTAGTTCTCAGTCAATCTCTTATGCAGTAGCTAGAAAAGTTAGGTGTAGAAACATAGTCTAACTCTTTCCAGGGAGAAACTGTGAGCTAAGCTTTACTACCTGCTAACCATTCACTAAGCTGGAGGATGAAGTGTGAGAAGTACTTGCACACAGATTCATAACTGACACTTTGTTTTCCATAATTCCCAGGAGAATAGCAACTTTTAGGCCCACTACCTCCCAGAGACAGACAAGTTAGAACTCAGACTCTGGTGCACCAGTTGGAAAACTGGGGCACTAGATGTGTGATTCATACCCTTTGCTACTTAAGGAGAAGCTGGGAGTTGGGAGTTACCTTTCAATTATATGGTACTGTTTAGGGATGAAGGGATCTCAATTTTTTCTAACCATTTAGGATGTTGGCAATTCCTTACTCAGTGTGCAGGAGTTTCTCAGCTAGTTTTTGTATTTCTAATGAAGGCAATAGCTACATCTATAACTACTAATATTTGGTGTCTGTAGACAGAGGGAAATTTCAAGGCATTCTATTCCACCATCTTACATTACTCTATTTTTTTCAAATTTATACTTATGCTGGGTTTGGTTTGCTTTCCTTTTTCTAATTTCTTAAAGTAGAAACAATTGTTTCTTCTTTATCCGTGAGCCATTTAATAATGAAATTGAGTTCTGTGAAGAAATCTCATAATTAACAAAAGTTTACCTTTACTATTTCAAGTTATACTTAATTTGAGGAATCATCATTCTGGCCTTAAAGATAAATGAATGTGTTGATCTTTCTCATTTTCATTGAACACCATGTATCTGTACAGTTTTAAGCACTCAGTTATGATAATAAACATTTCAAATTCTCAGACCCAAAGGCTGTGGTCTCTATGGTGGAAGATTTCTGAGATAACGTGACCTGAAATACCCCTGTTGTTTAACTGAGTTCTATGGTTGCTTCAGAGATCCAAACTAGGTAATATTTAAAACAAGTCCAACAAAGGACCCATTGCTCGTAGAGATCCATTATTATATATCCATTAGACAGAAAGATTTCTAATTACTTAGAAGGGATTCTGAGTATTATAAATCTTTCTTTGTTCCAAAAATTTGTAAATAAACTAATTTGATGTCTTTGGAAACTTATAACTTGCTTTCTATGACACAAGAATTTGGATGATTAGGATTCTTCCAGTTTTCCATTTACAAATGACTACTGGTTTTTGCATTGTTTTATTATTTGAGTCCTTATTAAAAAGCATACCTTTTCCTTGTGCTTTCTCCTTTTTAGAAACCTGTTCAAAATCAGAGATAAAAATTGAGAATGGATTTATTTCTGAATATGAATTTACATATCCTTTAAATAGACAAGCACAATATAAATGTAAACCAGGATATGTAACAGCAGATGGTGAAACATCAGGATCACTTACATGTCTGCAAAGTGGATGGTCATCTGAACCTACATGCATTAGTAAGTAATTCAAATGATAGTGTTCATTATCCTAATGATCACTGAACAGAAGCTTACTTAAAGTTAACTTTTTGGGGGCAGGAGTTGGGGCTTGATGTGGTTCTATTTAAAAGGATATATTTAAAATATTTAAGAAAAAATACCCAATATTTTGACTTTTAAAATTAATCACTAGTAGAGTAGAATATCAGTTCATCTTTCAGTACAAGTTTTTCCTACTTTATATCCCATGATTCAGAAACTAATTAGGGAATCATGTGTATTCTCATGTAAAATCAGTTATTTTTAGCTGAGACCTTTGTGCTTGTTGTATTTGTTTTTAGGTGATCAAAATTTTATGGTAGAATATTTTTCTTTGTAAACATAAAAGTTCATGTTTTTTCAGTTAAGATATGGGTCCATAGAGCATACTTTTTGGAATAATTTAGTTACCTTTTCCTTATAATTTAGATGTACATTTGTACAATTTGTATGTTGGATCCTATAGAGTAGGTTCACTTCTGAAAAATTCTGTCCCTTAGAAAATCTTCATGAACATCTAATTTGTGGAAACAGAGAAATGTTCCTAGATAGTACCAAATTCTGCTTTGTTGAAAGATTGCCCCGTCACAATATCTATATGTTTATGAAGATAATCTAGGAACAATTTCCTCAGTTTATATTATTTACTCCAAAGCAATGCAGTGATAACTTTGAAGTGATATTTAACATATTCACTTTGAGTGAAGTGGATTTTAAAATATCCCTTTCTACTGTTTTCATTTCGTTTTTTTTCCTATTTTTATGCTTAGTATGGGCACTAGCCAAAGGAAAAAAATTACAAAAGTTTCTCCCATATCAAACTCACTTTATACTATATTGTGACTATTATCCACTATAACATTCTCATTATGAAAAAGAAAATATCTTGATTACAATTTTTTTACTAGTTTGTTTTGCTCTATTTTTTTAAATTCTTAAGCTAGCTGTCTACATAGCACATTATAAAATTTGAGATAAATTATTTAAACCTTTATTAACTAGTTTAATTAGTGTAAATTGAGACTATTTTTAACACTTTCTTTTTACAACTAATTATAAACAATAAAAATTTATCTATGTTAAATCTCGGTGAGTTTGAAAGAATACATAGCCATCAGGAAAATATTTGGGAGTCAAAATCAGTGTGTGAGTTTTAAAAATAAGTATGTTTTAGTGTTTTATACAATTTTAAAAATTTACACACATTGTTGAAAATTAACCATTTTATTCAACTAATCAATTTTTCTACTGTATATATTTCACAACTGCTGATATGGTTGTCATCTCAATTCACAAAATGCCATTAGGCTTTGTTAAAAAAAGTACAAAGCATCTGTAATGACCAATTTTATTTAAAGAATAGGTCAAATGCATGAGTATAATTGAATTTAGAAAAGTGTCCTTAAAACAAATCTTTCAGAAGGCATAATTGATGAAGAAAATGTGTAGAAACATATTTTTCCATTTTGAGTAACTTTTTCAAGACAATGATTTATCATCTGTATTCTTAGATTACTTTTATGTGATACTTCATTAGCGCATACTACTTGATAAAGCTTATTTTCCCTTGGGGTTGGACTTACTCGATTTGATCACCCATTAAGTAATATTAGAAATGTAGTCTTTAATTCTATTATGCCTTAGAATCTTGTGATACACCAGTATTTGAGAATTCCAGAGCCAGAAGTAATGGCACATGGTTTAAGCTTGATGACAAGCTGGAATTTGAATGCCATGATGGATATGAAAGCAAAGGTGGGCACAAGACAGGTTCCATAGTGTGTGGTGACAATGGTTGGTCTGAAAAACCTGCATGTCATGGTAAGTATTTTCTTTTCAGGTGTTCTTTTTTCATAATTAACAAAATTTGTTTAAAATATTCCATTTTTAACAAATTTGAATTATCTATAATCATTTTAAAGGAACAATTATTTACATCAATGTGTCTCCTTCTTATTCAATGTAAACTGGAAGAAGAGGGTGTTTTGAAGCCTAAAGATAATAATCTATCTGATAAATTAGCATTTCCTGTGAGCCATATATATCATAGGTATGTGAATAAAGTATAATTGCTTTATTATTCTAAGTACAAGCTTTCTTATTACTTAAAACTGGGCTCTCATGACCAAAATTAGTTTCTTAGAACTTCCTCACCTTTTTTGCTCCTGTGTTTCTGCTTTACAACTTCTACAGGTCCTGAGAGAAGCAGTTTATTTTCCAACATTGACAATTCTGTGGATGTTATGCGAATCTCTTGTACGTTTGCTAATCAGCTGATTTCCAGGGTTAATAACAGGGCTTGAATCTATGTAAAACTGAGTGGGTATAGAGTGTTCCAAACCCATGAATAATACGTGCAAAGGTTTGATAAAAAAACAGTATTTGAGAAATATCAGCATGAGTGGATTCTATTCAAGATGTGGGAGAATTAATTTTATGAGCTGAATAGGAGGCAAAGGAAAGATTATCCAGGTTATTTCAGGGCATGCCAGTATTGGGATTAATTTTATGATTGATGAAAGCCATATAGGAGTTTTAAGGAAAAGAATGATACATATTTTTAGATTTTAAAAATATTTTTTCCCCATATGCTGTGCTTTGTTGAGCAAGAGAAGATTCAGAGTTTACATAGGGTGACAAAGTGTGGCAATTGGGGTACAGTGATGGCCAAAGAGATGAAGAGCAGAGGACACATTTAGGATATATTTCGGTGATAGAAAACACAGGTAATGGTACTAAATGTTAGGCATAGGAAAGTAACAATAAAGGGCTCACATGTTTGTTTGTTTTTCATAAGCAAGCATGTAAATGGCAATGCCTTTCCAAGATGGTGCTGCCAGAGGAAAGATCACTTTGGGAAATATTTAACAACTTTTGACTCAGTTGTATTAGGGTTGAGTTGTCCATGGATGATTGAAATTAGATATGCAAACTAGAGTTGAATAGGTTTGGCCAAAAGATATACACTTGGGATTATCACCATATAAATGATTATATCAAATTGGAAAAGAATACAGAATGAAAGCAGAGGAGAGTTCAAGACTAAGCCCTGAAGGATTCCAATATTGAGATGTCAGACAGAAGAGGAGCAGGTGGCAAGGTAAATACAAAAGAAGAAGGACCCAGAGAACCACAAGATAAAAATAAAAACAAAAGTTGGAATGAATGTGGTCATAGACGTGGAGAAGAGAAAATGATTAAAGGAAAAGGAAGTACACTAGATTGATTAATAGTGAATGCTGAGGACTCAGCCTGGCTGCATTCCAATTTCAATTTTCACCATTGCTAAATATGTGTCTTAGGCAACACCCAAGTCTATTCGAAGATTTATTCATTCTTTTCTATCTGTAAAATGTTTTAATATTTACAAATGTCCTAATATTTCAAAGGATTATCTTAGTTATTAGACTAAATTATCCATGTAAAGTCCTTGCCACAGTCTATAAAAGCCTGCCACACAATAAACTCAAGGAAATTGTAATCTAATTCTGTTATTATGATACAGTGGTGAATATTTCTAATTCAGTTGATATGTGCAATTAGAAGACTATAAAAATGTGGTATATTTGGCTGTGTACAGGCCAACAGTAAGTGGAACACAGTTTTGGATGGAGTAGATACTGCAGAACCTACATAAAACCTGCTGAAAAGAATCATTGGTCAGAAATTCAATACAGCTTGTGTACATCACTCTTTCAAAAAACTTTGCTGTGCCAGGTAACAGGAAGTTCAGAATATTGCTGGAGAAAAACATGCACAGCAAGGATTATTTAAAAAAATAAATGGGAGAGGAGAGGATACTGAATGCTGAAGAGGACATAGGAGAGGGGGAAGAAGGCAGAGACTGGACACGTGAAGCAGTTGGTCCCTGTGAAGGTGGCAGCCAAAGGGAACCATTGCACTTAAGTATTAGGCTTTGGTGGCAACAGGGATGCTTCTGACTTTTTAACAGGAAGAAGGAAGGAAAATGTGTAAATCTAATGCTGAAAGGAGGCAGGAGCTGATAGTTTCTATTTTCCTTCAAAGTATGAGAAAGTCTAAAATTGAGTTGTAAAAGGGGAAAGGAGGAGAAAGAATGCTACGGAGAGAAGAAAAGATTGAACATAGAGACTTGAGAGAGAGGGTCACACAGTGACTAAAAAGATATGATAGATTTCCTTAGTGGTGTCTAGGGTCCAGGTAAATTTGATTCACTCAAGCTCTCAGCAAACACTTATTATGGGCCAAGATAAAGTGGTGAAAAATTCAAACAGGGTTCTGTCTTTTGAGGGCTTTCACTCCAGGATAAAAAAAAACATATTGAATTAAGCCAAATAATAATATAAAAGTATTCTAAATGCATTTTGTATATAAACTATGTTCAAAGAAACAAAAAAAATCAATGAAACTTAGAAAATAGGACTGTATTGAGTAATATGTTTTATACAAGAAGACTTGTAATAAAAAGGAGTGTTCAAAATCATTCATGAGATAGCCGTCTGTGCAATAACTGAGGCAGCAAAGAACTTAACCTTGTAAAACATTCAAAGATCATAAAGCCTGGATTGACAGGGGAAGAGAGATATAAAATGACATTGGAAGTATAGCAAGGAATGGATCATAAAGACTGGATTTTACTATAACTAAAAGAGGGAAGGTTTTAAGATGATTATTAATTTCTTTTCTGGAATGAGAGGGAGGTTTTGTGAAGTCAGAGCTTTTATAATTTTGAGAAGGCTTTTCTCAAAGAAATACAAAGTCATGAATATACAATTCCCATGGTCTTTCAATGTCACCACATGACAGGAAAATGTGAAGAAGTTAGAGGGACAGGCAAATCAAAACTGATGAGGCTTTCTACTGCAAATCTTATAAACACTTGTGACCTTTAGAACACATTGGCAGGAATTTACCAGCACAGTGTAGGCCTACAGAGATTGAATAAACAAACAGCTTAATATTCTTCTCAAATAACTTACCTCAACCATGTAGCAGAAAATTGCACACAGCCTGGCTGAGACCTGAGATTATCTCATCTGCCCTGGGAGTTCTTTATTTCAGGGAAAAATTTAAAGAACTGTTGTTACCATAAACCACTTAAGGCAAACAGTGTTTATAGCAACCTTAAATAAATGTACACTTCAAAGTAAAAAAATCATACTAACATTTACAAGTATCAGTGCTAGGATTTATGGTTTTGACTTTTAGATAAAGACAAATATCTCTAATTCCAGATGTGCCCTTTCAAACTCTTCTTTAAATCACATTTCTTAGGTCCACATCTTTATATAAATAAAACAGTTGGAAAAGAGCCAACAGCTAAGACCCTTTTTTTTGTTATTTTACAATATGATGAGATAGATAATTTATTTAAAATGAGCACAAAAAAGACACATACAAATAGAATAACTTATTTGTAGAATATTGGAATAGAATTCTAGGAGAAGAATCCCAGTGGTTCTCATTTAAGTGTGATCTTAACAAAGTTACAGAACAATATTGAAACAAAAACAAAAGAAAATTTACTGAGTTATTTTTTTATGTCAATACTTTAAAATTAGTTAACACAACTAATTTTATGATCATGTGTTAATACTTGACTTTTGTGTAGTATTATTCTAATTTTTAAATATCATTTTTAATTTTATAAATTAGCAAGATAGGAAGATTCCAAATAAGAAAAATGCACTCTTTGATAATCTTTAGTATGTAACAAATGTGACATTTTACAAGTCTTAAGGGGTAATTTTATATATTCCTAAATTAAATCAGATTAACAATTTATTAAAAGCTAGTAAAAACTACTAGGTATAATAAGAACAGGTAGCTGTAATCTACAGATTCAATGCAATCCTTATCAAAATACCAACTGCATTCTTCAACAAACTGGAGCAAGTAGTTCTAAAATTCATATGGAACCACAAAAGACCTCAAATAGCCAAAGCAGTCCTGAGAAGGAAAAATAAAGCAGGGGGTATCTCACTTCCCAACTTCACACTCTACTACAAAGCCACAGTAAGCAAGACAATTTGGTACTGGCACAAGAACAGACCCATAGACCAGTGTAACAGAAAGAGAGTCCAGATATTAACCCAAGCATATATGGTCAATTAATATATGATAAAGGTGCCATGGATATACAATGGGGAGATGATAGCCTATTCAACAGCTGGTGTTGGCAAAAGTGGACAGGTACATGCAAGAGAATGAAACTGGATTATTGCCTATCCCCATACACAAAAGTAAACTCAAAATGGATCAAAGACCTGAATGTAAGTCATGAAACCATAAAACTCTTCGAAGACAATATAGGCAAAAATATTCTGAATATAAACATGAGCAACTATTTCCTGAACGCATCTCCTTGAGCAAGGGAAACAAAAGCAAAAATGAATACATGGAACGGTATCAAACTAAAAAGCTTCTGTACAGCAAAGAACACCATCAGTAGAACAAAAAGGTACCCTACAGTATGAGAAAGTATATTCATAAATGACATATCTGATAAGGGGTTGACACCCAAAATATGTAAAGAGCTCATTCACCTCAACAAACAAAAAAGCAAATAAGCCAATTAAAAAATGCGCAGAGGAGCTGAACAGACACTTCTCCAAAGAAGAAATTCAGATGGCCAACAGGCACGTGAAAAGATGCTCCACATCACTAATAATCAGGGAAATGCAAATTAAAACCACCATGAGATATCACCTCACACCAGTTAGGATGGCCACTATTCAAAAGACAAACAATAACAAATGTTGGTGAGGATGTGGAGAAAGGGGAACCCTCCTACACTGCTGGTGGGAATGTAAATTAGTTCAACCATTGTGGAAAGCAGTATGGAAGTTCATCAAAAACATAAAAATAGAAATACCATTTGGCAGAGGAATTCCACTCCTAGGAGTTTACCCTAAGAATGCAGGATCCCAATTTCAAAAATACATGTGCACCCCTATGTTTATTGCAGCACTATTTACAGTAGCCAACAAATGGAAACAACCTAAGTGCCCATCAGTAGATGAATGGATAAAGAATATGTGATATATATGCACAATGGAATATTATTTAACCATAAGAAGAAAAAAATTCTACATTTGCAACAACATGGATGGAGTTAGAGGGTATTGTGCTCAGTGAAACCATGTGGAAAAAGGCAAGTACCAAATGACTCCAGTCATCTGTGGAGTATAAGAACAAAGCAAAAACTGAAGGAACAAAACAGCAGCAGAATCAGAGAACCCAAGAATGGACTAACAGTTACCAAAGGGAAAGGGACTGGGAAGGATGGGTGGGAAGGGAGGGATAAGGGGAATAAGGGGAATTACAATTCACATACATAATGTTGGGGGGGGTACACAGGGAAGGCAGTATAGCACAGAGAAGACAAGTAGTGACTCTATATCCTCTTACTCTGCTGATGAACAGTGACTGTAATGGGGTATGCGGTGGAGACTTGATAATGGGGATGATCTAGTAACCACAATGTTGCTCGTGTAATTGTATATTAATGACACCAAAAAAAAAGAATAAGTAGCTGTATATTATATAAATATTCAGGACTCACAGAATATGCATAGCTATATGATATTGAACATGTTTTCTTTATTTTCTTTTCTGTTTCAGTTTGATAGTTTGAGTTTGATTTCTTCACATATAACATAATATTAATTAAGTGATTTTTAAAGTTTTTCTAACTAAAATGCCTCTTTTGAATGTTCTGTTTCCACAATTTATATTAAACAAAATGGCAATTTTTATGTAACCATACATTTTTAAAGTTGTAGTATTATTTTTTTAATTAATGTGAGAGAATGTAATGTAATCATAATGCCCCTATATATATATATCACACTCAGCCCCTCATTTTTTGTGACACATAAAGTTTACTTTGGCAATGATTAATTATACATTCTCATTAAATTATTTGACCTTTTAGAAAGAGAATGCAAGATTCCCAAAATAGAAAAATACTTAATTGCTGAGCCCAAGAAAGAGAGATATAAAGTTGGAGATGTGCTGAAATTTTCCTGCAGACAAAGACTTACAAGAGTTGGATCAAATTCAATTCAGTGCTACCACTTTGGATGGTCCCCTAATCTTCCAACATGTAAAGGTGCATATTTATCTTACAATTGCTGAAGAAAGAATTAGAACTGTGTTATCAATCTTTTTTCCTTGTCTGAAATTTCTGTTGGCTTCCACTGTGGCTATAATCTAATTCAATATATCCATGAAGAACATGTGTTGGGTACTAAATAACTCAGACTTACTTATTTAAGAATTCAATATCCAGTTATTTATTGGAATATGTAGTGGAAGTATCCATAAATATTTAGAACCCACATAGTGTCTGACAATGGAAGGACTTCTTTTCCTACTTTTCCTTTTGACTGCGATTCCACCATTATTACTGGACATTTTATACAGCATGTACCTTATCTCAAGTTTCACTTACTGTGTCTGAACAATATTCAAGCATTTTACAGTGAAATAATCACATGTATGACTTTAAGTTAAAATATGTTGACCGACTGTTTACCTCAAATGATGGCATTTTTTCAAAAAGCTTTGATAAAAATGTTTCTTTGGAGAATGATTATTGTTAGCATTTGCACAGCCATATTTCTTAGTTGGTTTGCACACATCTTTAGAATATCTAGATTATCAACATTAATTTCTGAGCTTGAATATAATTCCTAATTCACTTTAAGTAATAGAACTGAGAGACATGAATCTGGTGCAAACACCATCCTTCTCTCATTTTTTAAGAAGGCTATAATAAATTGTACTATAAATAATAAACTGATTAAAGAAAAAACTTTCAAACGTTTAACTCAGTTTTTAAGTTGTAAAATAGACACTTTAACCATTATTGACACAATATTTCTCCTATAGGGCAAGTAAAATCATGTGTTCCCCCTCCTCAACTCTCCAATGGGGAAGTTAAAGAAACACAGAAAGAAGAATATAGACATGGTGATGTGGTGGAATATGTTTGCAATCCTAGATTTCTGTTGAAAGGTTTTAATAAAATTCAATGTGTTGATGGAGAATGGACAACCTTGCCTATGTGTATTGGTAATGTATAAAACATTAACATTTAAACTTAAGTGAACACTTTTTGTTTGTAATCATATAAACACATAAATTATATTTTTAAAATAAACATTTTAATGAAATTTTCACAGAGGACAATAGTACCTGTGGAGCTATACCTGGACTTGATCATGGGTATGCTGAGCCCCCCACCCCTCCCCATCATCATGGAGATTCCGTGGAGTTCAACTGCAGGGAAGGATTTACGATGATTGGACACAGATCAATCACATGTACCAGTGGGACATGGACCCAGCTTCCTCAGTGCATTGGTGAGAACTGTACTTCTTAAATTGACACTTAACAAAATTTAATGTTTTTACTGTAAAAATTATATTTGCAACCGTATTTTTGCAATTAAGAGATACTTTTGAAAATGTCAGGTCTTAAATTATAATGACTCCAAACATTTGTTTATAGTTCATTGTGTTTCCACAAGCAAAAAATATAAACTAAAAATGTAAATTCACAATAGAATTTTACAAATCCAGTCTAATTTTTCACTCTTCTCTATATGTTTGTTTTCACCTAATCAACAAAGAAATCCTTTCAGAAATCACAGGTCAATGACAACCACCACCACCACTCCTTTTGATTATAGATTTTCCTTCAGTTACCATCCCTTGGCGAATACTTTGTTTTGTCCTCCTCAACTCTTTGGACAAGTCCAAAAAATTGTGCTAAGTCTTAAGACTCTAGTGTGTTTTGAAATAATATCCTTTATTTTATTCTTTTTTTAAGACTATATTAGAAAATCATTACTTTTCTTTGGCCAATTATTAACAAATCATTAACAAATACTACCAAAAACCTATAATGATACTTTATCAAATTCAAAAAATGCTCCCATTTGCATTGAAGTTTTGAAATATATAGCTAAATTAAAAAAGTTGCTATGGTCCATGTTTAACTCACACTAGAGTCAGAAAAAATTTATTATAGCATTATAATATCACTGGATTATAGGATGATCTGGTGTATAAAATAGCTTCTCAAAGATTCTAAGACTATATATAGAAAACAGGTCACAACTTTAAGTACCAAATTTATTATTGAAGTATAATTGATACACAATATTGTATTGGTTTCAAGTATATAACACAGTGGTTCCACAGTTACACACTTTATTAAATCCTCACCCCAGCTAGTGAAGTTGCTGTTAACACAGAAATATGTTATAGAACCACTGGCTATATTCTTCAAAAGTATCTATCTCTGTCTTTGGTTACCCTGCAAAATATCTGCTTAAATAATCACTTTCTGTACAATATATCTTAGGTGTACATTTCTTGTTATACATTACCTCTCTTGAAAAGGTATATTTAAGCAAGCAATTCCATATGTTCTTTTCCAACAGATAATTGTTTTATTTTAATGCTTTTAAATTGTGGGTTTAAAATAATGTAGAGATGCTTGAGATCAAGAAACAAATGAATTTAGACATTTTCACATATTTCAAGTGTTGTACTAAATAAGTCAGGTGATGACTTTTCACTATGTAGATAATCCAAAACAGTAAAATTATCATGCTCTTTTAATCCACAAAGTGCAGAATGTCTTTACAATGGATATTTTTTCTGAAAGGTAAAGAATAGACATGACTTATGTTCATACATGATAACCCATATCATGCAATATGATCAAAATTGGCTGGTGAGATTTATCGGCATAATTTCTAATTTCATTATACTATTGACTCCATAGCTTTTATTTTGTAGGAGTAGTTGCTTTGATTCTCATCATAGTCTTTTCAAGGGAATATTTTTATTTTATAGCAACAGATGGACTTGAGAAGTGTAAATCTTCAAAATTAATTGTGCATGAGGCAAACCTACCAGCTAAGACTGAATTTGAGCATAACTATAATATAAGTTACAAATGTAGGGGAAAATCAGAATACAAGTACTCAATCTGCATAAATGGAAGATGGGATCCTGAACTAACCTGCACAGGTAAGCTGTTTATATTTTCAGAAATTTATTCTATTTCTTCCTAACTTGTAAAAGTGTTATTGTTGTGTATTTTAAAAATTTAGCTATTTATTATTACAAATAATTTTCAAGCTGAAAGCTAATTTAGAAACTAACCAAAACACTTTCTAAATATTGTGTCATGTGTATTAGTCAGCTATATAACAAACCACCTAGAAAACTTGCTTATGTGATTGTATATTAATGATACCAAAAAAATAAAAGAGCCTAAATAAATTTTAAAAGATTAAAATGTATTCAGTTCTTTTTATTGGCTCATAATATTTTCTGTTTAGGATTGTTCCATTTTCATATAAAAGTTTAGGTTATACTCTATGTATTTGATTAGGTTAAAGTAGTTCAAGGTAAAGTGATCTTCAAATTTATCTGCCTTTTGAAATTTTTTTTATCTAATTGTTCTTTCAGTCAGAGGAAGGCTATGAGTATTGCTAAGTAGGTTTGTGGATTTGTCTATTCCTTTAATTCTCTTTACCTTTGTTTCATGTATATTGATATATTTTTAGATACATACACATTTATGATTGCTTTGTCGCTGTTAATTAACCTTTTTTATAATTATAAAATATTTCTTTATGTTTTTAATACTCCTGTCTTGAAGCCTGTATTTGTCTTATTTAATGTAGTCATTTAATTTAAAACAATTGATCATTTCTATGTGATAAATTCCCAACAAATTTCAAGAAATCAATGCCTTCAAACTCTTATTTCTAAATTAAAAACAAAAATAAAATGAGAGCTAGCTACATACATTATTTATCCACTTCGCAAATCTGGAAAATAAAAGTAAAGCCTGTATCAATGATTTACTAACAGAAAATACTTTAAATAAAATGACAATGATAGCAATACACATTGAGATCTATGGGACACAGCACAAGCACAGATATAGATAGGTCTGAAACATGCTTTTTAAAACAAGGGACAAAACTAAAATAATAGGTATTACAACCTGGGATCTAGAAAAGGACATACACCCAAAAACCTTAGAAGGAAAGAATAACTAAAGCATAAATTATGAGCTAAAAAGAAAGCAAAAACAGTTGATTTGCAGGGAAATTTAGTAGACAGACCAACCTCTGATAAGATTTATCAAGAAATAGTACAAATTAAGATTATTAATACAAAAATGTTTAAACATCAGAGATAGAAGAAAAGAAACTGAAAAAAATGCCAAGAAATTTAAAACAGAAGTAATAAAATACATTTTTAGTGAAATATAACATACTCTTATTGACAGATATAAATAGAAGCTTTGACAGTAAGCATGAATGAAATGTATTCAGTCAAGTATTTCCCTGAATGTAATACAAAATGTTAGACAACTAAAAGGCCTTATAAGACTACTTTGTGCACACTTATGAAATAAGATACAGGATCATATGAGAAAGCAAAACAAGGAATCAGAGAGGTGTCCAAAATCTCCCAACTATTGTCCTTCCAGTTTCCCTTCACTTGAAAGGGCATACTTTGTCTTCAGATTATGAACTGCCATGATAGAGCTGAGGTATCTCAGTTTTATGGGAACTTGAACACAAGTTTACAGAGGAATATTTTATAACATGCTGGTTATGTAACTAAAGCCACGCTGTCAGGTGAATTTCATCGATCTACATATCCCTTAGTAATTCAGGCAAGCTAGTAACAGTGCCTCCAGAAGACTGTTGAACTTTAAGTACACTATGAATCACTAGTGAACACATCTAATTCATGCCTTGGGCAAGAATCTGTATCGAATTACTTGAACATTAACTACATGTAACTGTTCCTATGGCTAATCAGCTTCCATTGGTAGAATCCTTGTGAGGTTTTTAATATAATCCCGCAATACATTTGATCACGGATATCTATAAAAACGATCTTGATATCAGTCTTTCTTTAGTGCCTGTTATTGAGTGAGCAATTCTGTAAGAACATCCTAATGGTTAGAAATAATTAAAATCACTTTTACATAAATTATGCAAGACCAATCACAGATAATAAAAGGAAGTAACTATAAGAAAGGCCATAGAATATAAACCAAATGTCATATATTAAAGTGCCATACAAGGTGAAGAGTATAACACTTAACTATAGACTACAACATTATCATTTAGTCATTTATGATACATTACTTTTTTATTTATTCAATTATCCTCTTGATATTTTAACCTCTGATTTTAATCAAAAAATCTAATTTTAATATTTTTAGAAGTAGAAAAACAATTATGCCCACCTCCACCTCAGATTCCCAATGCTGAAGATATGACAACTACAGTGAATTATTGGGATGGAGAAAAAATACCTGTTTTCTGTCAAGAAAATTATCTAATTCAGGAAGCAGAAGAAATTGTGTGCAAAAATGGAATATGGCAGTCAATCCCACGCTGTGTAGGTAAGGAGTGAATGACCTGCATCATAACATTCTGTCAAATGAAGTTGATGTTCCCCTGTGCTTTGAGTAAATGAGCAAGAGGAAGGCCATTCTTTATATCTATTCCATTTTATCTTGAAGCAATAAGCTACAATCTAGGCATACAAATCATCAGCATTCCTTCATTTCCACTATGAAATAAATACAAACAAAAACCTTGGGGTACTATGTAAATACAGATAAACTTCTGTTTATGCCTATTTTACTCCTCATGATAAATGGACAAACATGAAGGAACATATTGAACAGAAGATAGTAGCATAGATGTTATGGAAATGTATCCCTGCAATTTTCAAATACTTTCTGGATTTTAAAAATTCTGTTTATTCAAATTACCCTTATTTTAAAATCTCAAATAGTATTTGATTCTGTTTTTTCAGTTTAAATATTATATCTGTGCTTGACCCTTTGATCTCTGTTCTTCATATAGAAAAAATCTCATGCTCTCAACCACCTCCTGTAGA
The DNA here is from genome assembly GCF_030020395.1 of Manis pentadactyla. Taxonomy (NCBI): domain Eukaryota; kingdom Metazoa; phylum Chordata; class Mammalia; order Pholidota; family Manidae; genus Manis; species Manis pentadactyla. The sequence continues at coordinate 29,016,928 of NC_080037.1, forward strand.
GCATGGAACGATTAAATTATCTAGCTCTACAGAAATAAGCAAAGAAACATTTGAACCCAAGCTTTATGCACATGGCACCAAACTAAGTTACATTTGTGAAGATGGTTTCAGGATCTCTGAAGAAGACGGGGTAACATGCCATATGGGAAAATGGAGTTCCCCACCTCAGTGTGTAGGTAAGTACACAAACTGAGAGTCTATTTTCAATACAATTCATTAAAAATAGTCAATTGTCATCAAAATCATGAGACAGAATCCTTTAGATTCTTAAATACACAAAATCACTTACCTCTAAATCATTGTTATTTTACCAAATACATTTATTAAATCAAATGAATCTTATTTTTAATTTCATTGTTTCGTTATAGAATTACTTTTAATTCTGGGATTTAAAAAAATTAAAACTGGATATGTGATCAATTTAAACCTACCTATTCATATAGATATTGATATACATAGGTATACATATGCGAATATTCATATTCTGTCATTTTATTTTAGGACTTCCTTGTGAACCACCACCTTTGATTCCGCACAGTGTTTTATCTCACAAGTTAGACAATTACCAATATGGAGAAGAAGTTACATACAACTGTGCTGAAGGTTTTGGGATTGATGGACCTGCATCTATAAAATGTTTAGGAGAAAAATGGTCCCATCCACCAGAATGCAAAAGTATAGTATATTTCATTTTGTTCTAAGGCTGATAAATATACTTAGTTCAGAGCACAAATGGTAAAAATATGAAACTAAGCAGTAATTCTAGAATTTAACAAGGCATGTCTGAAAAGTCCTGGATTCTGGTAGAGAATTAATAGCCCTAGTATAATAAGTTTGACGACATGAGCTAAATGATCTCACTTTAATGTCATTTTCTGTGCACTTTGGAATCCTCTGACATATATTCTCAAATTTCTCATCTCTATGCATATTATCATAGTGGACCCCTGTTCATCAATCTCATCATTATTCAATTTATTGTTAATCAGTTATCTCCTCATAAATATATAATTTTGTAAGATATTTCACATAATTAAAGGTAACAGATTTTGACAGAATCAAAAGAATAGAAAATATACACAGTTTAGATGTATATGTTCCTTAGAGCAAAAAGGAATTTGAATGCAAGAAGTATGGTTTCAAGTATTACATATATCCATATCTTTTCAGGCTTTTACTATCAGCATTCCCATGTTATACTTTTGATAAATGTAGAACCATTCAATGTAATTGAATGAAAATTTTTTCAGACTGTCAGAAAATTATTGTACAATATTCATTGGTTTGATATGTACCCATTATTCTAGAATATAGTTATTAGCTATTATATATTTTTAAAGATTTACTGAACAAGTACATGTTATTTTTCTTTCAGAAATGGATTGCTCTGGCTTACCAAGCTTTGATAATGCTATACTCATAGGCCCAAAGAAGGAATCATATAAGTCAGGAGAACAAGTGGCTTATGAATGTCCAATGTATTACCAATTGGATGGGTCCAATACTGTGCAGTGTATTAAGAAGAAATGGATAGGAAGGCCAACATGCAGAGGTACTTCAGTGAAATTTTAAAATTTTATTTATAAAACTGTCTTAACTAATATAGAATTGCCTTTAGCATCATTAAAAAAATGGACATAGATTTTTTTTTTTGGCCTGGTCAAAGAAGGTTGTACTTCACATTAAGGGTTGAACTTATGTACTCAGTGGTTAATCTTATAACCCAGTAACCCTCAAATTATGGTTCCTGAAATAGCAGCATTAACATCTTCTAGAAAATTGTTAGGAATAAAAATTAACAGGTCAAATATGAATATTCGTTTGATTTTTATACTTGATTTATGTAAGAACTTGTTCGTTATGCTTCAGAAGATTGGAGACTGTTGAGAATTAGGCTTGGGGTTGATTAATGATTGTGCATTGAGTCCCCTATACAGAATTTTATTGTTGTTAACAACCATTTGATCAATAAATATGAGAGATGCCCTCTCAAAAAAAAAAATTAACAGGCTTATTTTGGACTTACTGAATCAAAAACTTTGAATACAACCCCAAAATTATTTTTAGCAATTCCCAAGAGATTCTTTCTACATCTCCTGTTTAGGTCCTTTGATTAATCATCTTCAATTATGGTATTCTTCCAAGAGTGTTAAGTCTTGATTTATTCTCTAAGGAATAACCTGTTGTTTTTATTTGTCAGGGGGTCTAAAACTATAACTCATAAACAGAAGATTGTAAACCAAATTCTGATGCCAAATAGGTTTTTACTATGATTTTGTTGTGGTTTATTAAAAATTCATTTTGATTTATATAATTTATAATACAGATTTTACTAAATTCAGAGTCCACAAAAACTCAATTTCACTGGCCTAAAAAATGTCTATCAACCTTCTAGTGAAGGATGCAAGAGGGAGTTTAAAGTATAGAAGCCTAAATAAGATTGAAGTTTTTTAATGTTCTTAAAAATATTATTTAGAAATATTTAAAACAGTTTACTATTTAAAAGTTATTAAAATTCTAAAATTACTTTAAAATTTAAAATTAGAAAACTGCTCTCCTTTTCCTCAAACTTAATGTAAACTTCTCAAAATTAGCAGTCTTAGTGACAAATTAGCTATTGATCTTTTTTAAATCCCTCTTGAAATATATTTTGAATCCTATTTGATAATTTGCTACTCAAAATGATCATTACACTGTAGATATTTTTTTCTTTCTCTTCAGATGTTTCCTGTATGAACCCACCCAGAGTGGAAAATGCTGTGATACCAAATGAGTCTCAAAGGTACCTGTCTGGTGACAGAGTACGGTATGAATGCACAAAACCTTTTGACCTGTTTGGGGAAGAAGAAGTGATGTGTTTAAATGGAACCTGGACACAACCACCTATGTGCAAAGGTAAAATATCTTAATTCTTCCCAAATTTTAAAAGACATTAGGGACAAAATATTTTAATAAAAATGTATAACAAAGTAGTTCTTATGGAATAATTTCTTAATACAAAGAAAATGATGGCACTTATAATTTAATTCTTTGGTGGACTGAAATAAATAATATATGGTGTATTTATTTAATAAATAAATACATTTTAGACAGTTGGATTCATGGAAAATCCCTTAACTTAAGCATGAAGACACTCAGTTATTTCCTGAGAGATAAATGTATTAAAGATATATTAAGGACATGTGACAGCCCTATGAAATTCCACTCTGGATTTCATGCAATAAGCAGCCCAGGCATGAACGTATAGTATGGGATAAATTTGGGCTTCTTCAGCATATGGGTTATTTTTAAAGGTTTGCTACTACCTGAGCTCATCCAGGAAATTATTGTATACATATTTGGTTATAGGACACTCCAGTATTTAGAGTTCAGGAATTAAGGGGAGTCAACAAAGGAGATATATAACCCAGTAATCCTCAAATTATGGTTCCTGATATAGCAGCATTAATATCTTCTAGAAAATTGTTAGAAATAAAAATTAACAGGTCAAATATGAATATTCGAATTTTAGCCACTTTAGTTTTTCAAATTAACTTTTGCATGGTAGATAGTTTTTCCAGTCCTTTACTTTAAGCCTGCCTATGTTTTCATATTTGAAGAGAGTTTCTTGAAAACAACATATAGTTGAGTCTTGTTTATGTGTCCATCCTGTCATTTTCAGTCTTTTAACTTGAGTATTTAGACTTTTTACATTTAAAGTAATTATTAGTGTATTAGGGACTATGTCAGCCATTTTGTTATTTGTTTTGCATGTTTTCACCATTTATCATTCCTGTTTCCTTTTCCTGCCTTCCCTATGGATTTTTTTGAACACTTAAAAATAATTTTATTTTGATATATCTGTATTGTTTTTGAATATATCTCCTTATAATTTTATTGGTGATTGCTCTAGGTATTAAGACATACATTTGTAGCTTATCACTCATTTCTGGTATTGAAATTTTACAACTTCAAATGAAATATGGAAACCTTACTTCTACTTAGATGCATTTACTCTCCCCACACTTCAAACATAAATGTCTTAGGTACTTTCCTCTACTTTCGTTGAGCACCATATCAAATGGTATAATTTTGCATGAACATTAAACATAATTTAATGAACTCATAAGGAAAAAGATTCTTTTATAATGTTTACCCCCATTGTCAATTCCTTTGGTTATTCTTCATTCCTTAAGTCTCTTAATCTTCCTTCTGTTATCCTTTTTGTCTATTTGAAGATTTCCACTTATTTTTATTAATTTTTATAAATTCAATTGTTCATTCTTTCTTCCTGAAGTCTCAGGATTCCTTTTGTTACCCTTTCCTTTCTATTTGAAGAGTGTTTTTAAGCAATTCCTTAATAATATGTCTGCCCTAGACAGATTCTCTTAGTTTTCATTTGTCTGGGAGGTTTGAATAATTTCTATCTAGCTCCTTTTGAGATTTTTTCATTTTCTTCTGTTTTCAGCAGTTTGATTATGCTGTAACTTGGCATGAATTTCTTTGGGTTTCTCCTGTTTGGAATTCATTCACCTTTCTTACTATGTAGGTTTATGCCTTATGCCAAAGTGTGAAACTTTTAGCCATTACTTCTTAATTTTTTCTTCCATCTCTAACCCCTTTCTTTTCTCTTTCTGCTGTCCAGTCTCTGCTATCTTCCCACAAGTCCCTGAAGCTCTGTCTATTTTGTTTTGTTTTGTTTTCAATCTATTTTTAAAGAGTAATTTGTTTTGTTCTAGCTTCAAGTTTATCTTATGTCACCTGCAATCTATTATTGGGGCCATCCAGTGAATAGTTTTTACTCTGTTATTATATTTTTCAGGCTTATAATTTCCACCACATTTTTTAAAACCATTGTCACATAATTCCAACATCTGTGTCATCTCAATGTTGTCTTCTATTGATTGTTTTTTCTCTTTTGAGATTTTCCTTGGTGCTTAGTATAACTCTTTCAATTGTATTCAGGATACTTTGGGTATTATGTTTGAAGACTTTAGATTTCTATTGAAATCTTGTATAGATCAGGCCTCCATTACACCACCCAGCCTTCCTACTTGGCCCCCACTGGCATCACAGGAAAAGAAGAGAAGTCTGGTCCCCTCGTGGTGTGGGTAGAAGTCTAGGTTGTCTAAGGCTTTATCTATGAGTTTCTTCCAGAGTAATTCAGGTATTACAAAAAATGTTTCTTTCCTGATAAGCTGCTCCTTTCCTGGGCCTTTGGTGAGAGAGCAGGCTCTTGGGAGATTTATTTGCCCAAAGTTGACATCATTTCTGGGTTACAGTTTTCTTTGGTGTCTAGTCCAGGATACAAAGAAGGCAAACATGAAAGCCCGAACAGCTTGCTGCAATGTGATTTCTTAATTCCAAGGTCCTTAAGCAGACTGACTTCTTCTCTACATCTTTCATACATCTCTAATGTTGGTTCAGGATTTTAACTTAGCAGATGGTATAAACAGAAATATTTGTACTTCATCTTGTCCAGAACAGGAAGCCAGCAATTCCCTTTCCCATCTTATAAATTCGTAATTCTTTGAATTTTGTTAAAGGAGTCATGTCTTTGTAGTAGAAATCAAAATCAATAAAAAATGACTAAAGATACAATAGATGCTGCCATATGTTGTATATAAAAACAAAATTTTTTTTCTGTTTATCTTAGCTATCCATCTGCCCAGGATATATTCACTAAGAGAAACATCTTTTAGTACCGGAATACTGCAAAGCAGACATATTTCTTAATGTTTTATGTGTGCTTTCATGTAGGTGAAGCAAGTGCTTAAAATAGGACTCATTTTCAGTGATTAAAATTTCAGTGAATCATTTCTGTCATCAGAAATCAGTAGTTTTTGTGTTATATTACATATTATGCTGTAGTTTTATTTGCTTTGTTTAACCTGTGTTTTTCTTTGGTCTTTCAATAAATTAAATAACATATTTTTTAGATTCTAAAGGGAAATGTGGACCCCCTCCACCTATTGACAATGGAGATATTACCTCATTCCCATTACCGGTGTATGCTCCAGAATCAACAGTGGAGTATCAATGCCAATCCTTTTATGAACTTCAGGGAAACAGGAATATAATATGTAGGAATGGAGAATGGTCAGAACCACCAAAATGCTTAGGTAAATATTTAAATATTCTCATGGATCCTGAGAAAATCATTATAATGAGTATGATGTCTTGCTGTTTATGGTAGAATTTTCAAGGGTACCAACAAGTAACCATTGTTGAATGCTTGACTACCAGCACTAGTATGTGAGGGAATAGAAAAATCATTGTTTAAGTAACAAAAGAGTCCTTAATGAACAATCTTCATATGATAATTGACATTATGAATCTTTAATTATAATATTTAATTATCACACATTAAACATGGTACCTCATTTTTACATCATTAATAATTTTAAATGTTTTGTCTACATGATAGATTTTAAATGAGTTGATTTGGAAAAGGTGCTGAGAATGAGGTCCTGAACCCGTGTAGATGATTCTACTTCAAAGTCTGAAATTCTGTGGAAAATATTTGTAAACTACTTAATGCTTTATGTTCATATCTTTAACCTTCAGATGCATGTATAATTTCAGAAGAAATCATGGAAAAACATAACATTCAGTTACGATGGCGTTACCAGAAAAAAATTTATTCTAAAACAGATGACACTGTTGAATTTATGTGTAAACATGGATATCGTATAAAGTCACCTCTTCATACATTTCGAGTAACTTGTCAGGAAGGGAAACTGTTATATCCCACTTGTGTAAAAAAATGATGGCTAAATCGCAGTCATATATTTTGTACATTTATTCAAATTTTTCATTATTGACCCAATTATTGTTTATTTTTTCAAGTACCACTTAACTCATTTTTATTCATAAATCAGATTTGTGTTAAATGTTATGTGGATGATGTAATTATAATCTGAAAGATGAATGAATCACTCTTTGAAAGCACATCATTAAAAACTTGGCAAACCAAAATGCTATGCGTCTTATTCATAGAACATCTAAGGAAATGAGTTAGATGCAGTCACTTCAGAACCTAGTTCCATCCATCATTCTCCTGTCTTTCTCAAAACTTTCTCCATGACTTCTTAGTCTTTCTGAAGCTTCCTAATTCAAATGAAATGAAAAAAGTTTTTCACCATCTTCAAAATAGTCTCAATTCACAAACACACAAAAACTTGATTATGTCATATCTTTAATAGTAGTAAGATGTACTTATTACTTACTTTTGCTTATCTATCAATAGATCAATACATACCAAAAAATGATGAAACCGTGATCTTCTACAAAGCCTATGTAGCACCTATAATTCAAACAAATCATAAAGAGAATTTAGAATTTAATTGGGTGCACAACCCATTATCAAGTAAAAACACATACACACTTGGTTCACAAGCTCCTTGAGAACCAACGGATGTAACCTGAAACCTGTGTCCCATACATGAAGGACAGGGAGAGAGCAAAGAAAGAGGGAGGCCACTCCACACTGCTAGGCAGCATGTTCACTAAACACTTACACCTGAGATTTGTCTTGGGAGGCTGCAGGGTGAGTAGCTCTCCGCACCCACCTACCAAATTCTCAGGTTTTATAGAAGCCTTACCTGGATTCAGCCATGTATACGGTCCATAAGATCTCAACACCACTTCACTGTCTCAAGGCTATGTCTTGATGCAGTCTCTGGGAGGGGGAAAGTCCAGCAGAAACCACATTGCAAGTATGGGAGGGTTGAAGAGCTTCTGATTGCTTGGGGTCCAGCACACAGTGTCAACGGGTGGTCACATCTTCTCAAGGATGTTCACCAACACGTACACACACACAATTAACACTGAATAAATGTTAATAGAACAAAGAGTGGCAGAGTATTTAGAGATAACTGTAGTTGAATTTAGAGATAATGAATTGAGACTCAATGTTTAACTCCTTTATACATATCTATATTCTCCGATTTCTCTATCTTTAATACTACCACCTTTGAATCACAAGAATGTTATTTTAAAATAAAGATATATAAAAAAAAATACATGTTAAGAGATATAAAGCCCTCTGTAGTAATGATGTTTAGATCTAATAATATTTTCAAGATTTTGCTGGTATAGAGGGTTTTGGAAATATCCAACAGGAGTCTAAAATTTGACTTTTATCTCCATACATTACAAATGACATAATTAGTTAAAATCAGTTGACCATAATTAACATTTCAATTTTTACAAAAACCTGAAAACTTTAAGATGAAAATAAAGATACAAATAATTAAGTTAAAAATATTTTAAGTTGGTATCTTATTACTTAATTTCACATCAAGCCAAGTGGCATTCTTAGCATTAGAAGCCTGGCTGTCACTAGGGGAGCCCATTTATCTGAATCTGAACCTCTAGTGACAGCCAGATCCCCCACATTGAAAGGTGGACTGTTACAACTGGCAGCATCTTTGCTGTTCATATTAGCGTTTGTGAATATACTACCTGTCCAAACCCTTCACTTAATGTTGGTGGAATCTATTTGTGAAACTAGCCTGAAATCAATTATTTCATTGTTGGCTATAAAAAAAGTGATTTTTACAATCAACTCTATCATTTTTCTGAATATTTAAATGATCATTTTTGTGTAAAAACAAGTATTGATTTACCAGCTCTGTTTAACTTAAGCTTGCCCCTGAGATTTCATAAATCTTTAATTTTTCCCTTTAATTTCCAATTTTTTGGAGTAAGGACTTGGCATAATAGTGACCTTCCATGATGGTCTGAAAGATAATTTTTCTTTCTTTTGTTAAAATGTATCAGCACACATTCATGAATTTTTATTTAATTTGTCACAATCAATTACACTAATTATTCTTTGAAGTTCAAATTATCCCAAATTTGACGAGTGGGTGCCTCTTGAAACTGGCTCCTGATTGATTTGATATGCCTCCATTAGTCCTTGAGCATTTATTTTCTTTTTAACACAACATGATGCTCCAGGCCTATGTACGCTTCCACTGCCCCCTACAGCCTAATCAGATATCTTTCCAAAAAGGTGTGATTTTCTTCATTCTGGAATAATGTTTAGAATCCAAGAATTGTGTTATTGGTGCTAGATGGGAGTGATCAATTCTGTTTAAATGTCTTTATTTCCAGGGTCTTGTGGTGTCAGAGATTTGAAATAGAAATAAAATTCTTAATTCATTAGTTCTTATTGGATTTTGCAATTCAATTTTAGTAATACATGGTTAAAAATGTTTTAACACATTTCTTTTTAGTTATATGTTTACTTACTTAAATATAATGTCCTTATACTTCGATATTCATGAAGATAACATCAAGAGTATAATGCAAACATTATTATTAGCAATTAAACTACTAAACAAAGTTTAAAATGCCTTTGCATTTATTTGACCCAGAATATTCAACTCTAAATGTAAATACTTTCTTCAAAAAAGATTTGAAATAATTTTAATCTCTGGCTGGATCATTACTAAATTAAGAGTATTACATTTATTTGCATTAGTATTTTTTTTTCAATTTTAGACTTTGCTGCTTTTTTTAGTCTAACTTTTTTTTTTGAGAGGGCATCTCATATTTATTGATCAAATGGTTGTTAACAACAATAAAATTCTGTATAGGGGACTCAATGCACAATCATTAATCAACTCCAAGCCTAATTCTCAACAGTCTCCAATCTTTTGAAGCATAACGAATAAGTTCTTACATGGTGAACAGTGCAAGGGCAGTCATATCACAGAAACTTTCAGTTTTGATCACGCATCATGAACTATAAACAATCAGGTCAAATATGATTATTCATTTGATTTTTATACTTGATTTAAATGTGAATCCCACATTTCTCCATTATTATTATTATTATTATTATTAATAAAATGCTGAAGTGGTAGGTAGATGCAAGATAAAGGTAGAAAACATAATTTAGTGCTGTAAGAGGGCAAATGTAGATGATCAGGTGTGTGCCTACCCACACGTTTAAAGTAAAAATGATACAAGAAGGGTCTATGCAGTTAAGATGGCCAGTATCGAAAAGACTAAGAACAATAAATGCTAGTGAGAATGTGGAGAAAGGGGAACCCTCCTACACTGCTGGTGGGAATGTAAATTAGTTCAACCATTGTGGAAAGCAGTATAGACGTTCCTAAAAAAGCTGAAAATAGAAATAGCATTTGACCCGGGAATTCCACTCCTCAGAATTTACCCAAAGAATATAATTTCTCAGATTCAAAAAGATATACACACCCTTATGTTGATTGCAGCACTATTTACAATAGCCAACATATGGAAGCATCAGTAGATGAATGGATAAAGAAGATGTGGTACTTATACACAATGGAATACTATTCAGCCATTAGAAAGAAACAAATCCTACCATTTGCAACAACATGGATGGAACTGGAGGATATTATGCTCAGTGAAATAAGCCAGGCAGAGAAAGACAAGTACCAAATGATTTTCCTCATTTGTGGAGTATAACAACGAAGCAAAACTGAAGGAACAAAACAGCAACACACTCACAGACTCCAAGAAGGGACTAGCGGTTACCAAAGGGGAGGGGTGGAGAGGGTGGATGGAGAGGGAGGGAGAAGAGGATTGAGGGGTACTATGATTGGCACACATGGTATGGGGGAATCATGGGGAAGACAGTTTGGCACAGAAAAGGCAAATAGTGACTATGTGGCATCTTAGTATACTGTTGGGCAGTGACTGCAATGAGGTATGGGGGGGACATGATAACATGGGTGAATGTAGTAACCAGTTTTTTCATGTGAAACCTTCATAAAAATGTATCTCAATAATACCTTAATAAAAAAAGGAAGGGTCTATGCAGAGTAGTCTTCCTTCCATCCACCATTCCTGTTTCCTCACTTAAGTTATAACTTTTTTAAGTTTCTCACATCCCCCCAGTGTTCACTGATCTCTTTCTTTGATATAGGAAGGAGTTTATTTTACACATTTATCAGTACATTGCTGTTTTCATTTTAGGATAAATCTCACTCAGACCACTCTGATATTTTACTTACAGATAATGATTAATAGGATGAATAATAAATTGTGTGAACCTATTGCCAAGATACACTGGTTGAAATAAAATTAATGGATTATTGGGCAATTACTTAGATACTTGAATTATTTTTCATAGAAGTGCTGTATGTTATTCTGTAGTGTTATCCAGTGCTTACTTCTCCTTGGCCTTGCCAATATAGGATATTGTCAATCTTCTGAATATTTTTCCTGTTCAATAAATAATAAATGGTACTTTTGTGTAGTTTTAATGTATTTGTCATTATTAGGAATATGCTTAGCTGTATTTAGATATTTAAGGCCTACTGTTATGTTTTATTTTTTTCTCTTAATTTTCAGATCAAGGTAGCTAGCTCCTTTTTTCCAATTATTGTTCTTTTCTTTAAAAATAATCAAATTATCACTTTTCATTTCACATTTCTGTAATATGAATTAGACATATTTTCCAAGCTTTTATTCGACTTTTAAGTCCATGTTAATTTTTCTAGGAAGAACTCTTCATATTTTATGCACTTAGATTTATCAGTCTTTGTATTTTACTCAAATTCTGTCATAATTTTAAATGTCCTATTAACAAAGGTACCCCTTGTTTTTATAGTGAATGTATTATTTTGGAGATTTCTAAATCTTTTTAATTCAAATAGCATTGATGCACAATCTTATATTAGTTTTAGGTATACAACACAGTGCTTCAACAGTTAACTGTATTATTAAATCCTCACCCCCACTAAAACAGCTACTATCTGTCAACATAAGAAGATGAGATCTTTAACATTTTAAATTATGTGGGAGTACAGATATATTTTATTGTTAAGTGACTTTCCAGTTGTCTCAACAATATGCATACCAATTCAATTTCCTTCCTGGTCATTGGTCTATTCAGATTTTCTGTTTCTTCCTGGGTCAGCCTTGGAAGATTGTTTTTTTCTAGAAAGTCGTCCATTGCTTCTAGGCTATCCAGTTTGTTATCACATAATTTTCATAGTATTCTCTCATAATTCTTTGTATTTCTGTGGTGTCTGTAGTAATTTTTCCTTTCTCATTTCTGATTCTGTTTATGTATGTAAACTCTTTTTTTCTTGATAAGTCTGGCTAGGGTTTTGTCTATTTTGTTTGTTTTCTCAAAGAATGAACTCCTGCTTTCATTGATTTTTTCTATTGTTTTATTCTTCTCCATTTTATTTACTTATGCTCTGTTCTTTATTATGACCCTACTTCTACTGACTTTGGGCATCATTTTTCTTCCATTTCTAGTTTTGTTAATTGTGAGTTTAGACTGTTCAATTGGGATTGTTCTTTTTTCCTGAGGTAGACCTGAACTGCAATATACTTCCCTCTTAGCACGGCCTTCATGGACTTTGCAGTGTTGAATTATTGTTGTCATTTGTCTCCATATATTGCTTGATCTCTGTTTTTATTTGTTCATTGATCCATTGATTATTTAGGAGCATGTTATTAAGCCTCCATGTGTTTGTGGGCTTTTTCATTTTCTTTGTGCAATTTATTTCTAGTTTCATGTCTTTGTGATCTGAGAAGCTGGTTAGTACAATTTCAATCTTTTTGAATTTACTGAGGCTCTTCTTGTGGCCTAATATATGATCTATTCTTGAAAATGTTCCATGTGCACTTGAGAAGAATGTGTATCTTGTTGCTTTTGGATGAAGTGTTCTGTAGATGTCCATTAGGTCCATCTGTTGTAGTGTGTTGTTCAGTGTCTCTGTCTCTTTACTTATTTTCTGTCTGGTTGATCTGTCCTTTGGAGTGAATGGTGTGTTGAAGTCTCCTAAAATGTATGCATTGCATTGTATTTCTCCCTTTAATTCTGTTAGTATTTGTTTCACATATGTAGGTGATCCTGCGTTGGATGCACAGATATTTGTAATGGTTATATCATCTTGTTGGACTGACACCTTTATCATTATATAGTGTCCTTCTTTGTCTCTTGTGACTTTCTTTGTTTGAAGTCTAATATGTCTGATACAAATAACTGCAACTCCTGCATTTTTCTCCCTGTTTGTTGCATGAAATATCTTTTTCCATCCCTTTACTTTCAGTCTGTTATGTCTTTGGGTTTAAAGTGAGTCTCTTGCAGGCAGCATATAGATGGATCTTGTTTTTTTATCCATTCAATGACTCTATGTCTTTTGATTGGTGCATTAAGACCATTTACATTTAGGGTGATTATTGATAGGTATGTACTTATTGCCATTGCATGCTTTAGATTTGTGGTTACAAAAGGTTCAAGGGTAATTCACTTTTATCTAACAGTCTAATTTAACTCACTTCATATGCTATTACAAATACAACCTACAGGTTCTTTTTTCCCTCCCTTTTTCTTCCTCCTCCATTCTTTATATGTTAAGTATCATATTCTGTACTCTTTGTCTATCCCTTGATTGACTTTTGGGGTAGTTGTTTTGATTTTGCATCTGCTTAGTAATTAACTGTTCTATTTTGCTGTGGTTTTATTTCCCCTGATGATGTCTATTCAGCCTTAGGAATACTTCCATCTATAGAAGTCCCTCCAAAATGCACTGTAGAGGTGGTTTCTTGGAGGTAAATTCTCTCAGCTTTTGCTTATCTGAAAAATTTTAATCCCTTTTTCAAATTTAAATGATCACCTTATCGGGTAGAGTGTTCTTAGTTTGAGGCCCTTCTGCTTCATTACATTAAATACATCATGCCACTCCCTTCTGGCCTGTAAGGTTTCTGTTGAGAAATCTTATGATAGCTGATGGGTTTTCCTTTTTATGTGATCTTTTTCTCTAGCTGTTTTTAAAAGTCTGTCTTTATCCTTGATCTTTGCCATTTTAATTATTATGTCTTGATGTTGTCTTCCATGGGCCCCTTGTGTTGGGGGATCTGTGGATCTCCATGGCCTGAGAGACTATGACCTTCCCCAGATTGGGGAAGTTTTCAGCAAGTACCTCCTCAAAGACGCTTTCTATCCCTTTTACTCTCTCTTCTTCTTCTTCTAGTGTCCCTGTAATGAGAATATTGTTCTGTTTGTATTGGTCACACGGTTCTCTCAATATTCTTTCATTCTTAGAGATCCTTTTTTCTCTCTGTGCCTCAGCTTCTTTGTATTCCTCTTCTCTGATTTCTATTACAGTTACCTTCTCTTCTACTCCATCTAATCTGCTTTTAAATCCCTCCATTGCATGTTTCATTTCAGATATGGAATTTCTTAATCATTGAATCTCTCTATGTTAAATTCATCCCTGAGTTCTTGAATATTCTTCTGTACCCCCAAGAGCATGATTATGATTTTTATTTTAAACTCTCTTTCAGGAAGATTTGTGATTTCAGTTTCATTTAGCCCTTTTTCTGGGGTTTGTGAGATTTTGGTCTGGACCATGTTCTTCTAACATTTCATATTTCTGTGTGGTGCCCACTAGTGCCCAAAAACTCCAGTGTCTGGAGCTGCTCAGTCCCTTGACTGAGGTTGAGGGTCATAGGGGAGCAGAGCTGGTGCCTGCAGGTAGTAAAGAGCTGTTTCCTGATTCCTGGCTGCAGTGCCTGTCTCCAGTATCAGAGCCAGTCGGCCAAGCACACAGGTGTAAGCCTCTGTGCTTTGCATCTCTAGCTGTTGTAGGTGGGACCTCCCTCTCACTGGCCTGATGCCAGTGCAGTGACTGCTGGTTTGCAAGCTGGTACTGGCAGGACAGGAGGAAGGCACAACAGGCTGCAGGTCACAGTGGGGGACCTCAGAGCTGAGTAGCCAGCCAGGTGGATGGAGTACCTGAAGCTCCTCAAAGTTCCCAACCTGCTGAGCAGAGTGTGCCCAGACAACATTGTCCACCTATCCCTTCTCTCATGTAGGAAGCTCCATGCAAATCCCACCCCTTCAGCAGTCCTCTCACTGCTAGGTAGCCTCTCAGACTGCCTGCCTTTCCTTTGTCCCAGAGCATCTGGGTGTGGATCCCCATCCTCCACAAATAGCTGGAATCTCAGTCTCTCAAGCACTCTACCTGTCCCAGCTCCCCAACCCCACCAACCTCCAGAGCACCACACAATGTTTGTGCTCCAAAGCAGACCTCCAGGGTTAGGTGTTCAGTAGTCTTAGGCTTCCACACCCTCCCTGCTCTGTTTCTCTTCCTCCTGCTGGTGAGCTGGTATGGGGGGAAGGGCTTGGCTCCGGTCAGATCAAGGCTTTTGTAAGTTACCATGCTGCATGTGGTCTGCTTTATTCCTGAGGCCTGTATGCAGTCTGGTGCAGCCTTCTTCCCTGTTGCTGTTTTAGGACTAGTTGTATTAACTATATTTTCACACTATATGTGGTTTTTGGAGGAATTCTCTGTCTCACCTCTCATGCCTCCATCTTGAATGCCTTGTGTTTTTTGAAAAAAAATTTTCTGCCTTTTGTGCTGTGTTATTTTGTACGTTTCTTCCCATATTACAATGTAGTCATTGTTCTCCCCACCTTTGTAGTTTGAAAATGTTCAAGTCCACAGACTGGTAGAAAAAATAGTGTAGTGAACTTCTCTACCCCTCACCTGGATTCACCCATTAACTATTCATTAGTGACATCCTGACAAACTAGCTTCATCTTTCTACATATTTGTAAAAACATAGACTTTTTTCTTTGCTGAACCTTTTGGAGAAAGTAGCAGCCATAATACTTTACTGCTGAATACTTAATCATGAATATAATAAGACCCTCCCGCATACACATAGTGCAGCATCCATAACATTCTCTGCATCCTCATGTGTTCTCAGTTCCAGAAGTGTCTTGAGCTGTTTTTTTTCCTTACTCATCATGGGATCCAATCAAGGTCCATGCACTGTGCTTGGTTGGAACTCTTCAACAGATGAGACCGTTCCTTCCCCTTTTGCTGCTCTTCTTGATATTGACTGTTATGATGAGTTTGGGCTGGTTGTCTTACAGGTAGCCTGCTCCTTAAGGGGATGCACTAATATTACCTTGTCCAGCGTTGTTGCACAATAAAGCTACCACCTTCCCCATTCACCCCAATTTTGACTATTTGCTTAGTATTTCGAACAATCTGGGATTACTAGGTAAAGGTATTTGGTGTGTTTGTTTTAGACACCTGACATTTTATTTTCACATGACTTTTCAGTAGGTTTATGTCAGTTGCACATTACGTTGGATTTCATAGCATCTCTTCCACTTCATCTTTCCATTCTTTTTGAAAGAGAGGATGGCGAAGGGTTTTTAAGCATTTATTTTTTATCAGAGTCCTCCTGTTGCCAGACCTGTGGGCGTGTCCAGGTTACTAGTTAATAGCATAGCTGGTGTTAGAAAATGAGCCTCTTGGTTAAGCCATGAACCTTTTAAGTGGTTTCTTATTTCCAGAATCACATCACCAGTTCTGATCCAAATCCAAAAATATATTTAATGCAAAGTTGTGAAATATTTCTAGTTATTGTTACTAATAATGGAAACTATATGGAAGAAAAGAATTCTATTACTCCCCTAGGTTCTGTGGCTGGGACTCTAAATTGGACTGAGAAATACAGATTAACAAGACTAAATCAAACATAAGTATGCTACCCACAGGAGTACTCAGAGATGAGTCACTCAGGGAGAACTAGGCCCTCTTAGCATCTTAGTAAAGGGACAATGCCTTTTCAGAAAAGTGACAAGACAAAGGAAGAGGACTTTGAGTTTCTCAGGATGCAAATTGTGGGAAGGCAAATAAATGGGAAATTAATGATAAAGTCTTATTAGTGGGCTTTGTTATGTAGACTACTCTAACTTTTGTCTTTCCTGTAGACAGGAGGGAAGGCACCTTTGGTATGTCTTGCTTTTAGACAAATACAGGAGGCAGTGAGCTTTTCCTTTATCTGCTTCTCAGTTGTCTTTGGCTCAAAATAGTGACCAACTAGCATTCTTTGGGACAGTTTAATCTGCTATCCTGCAGTAACATTATTGAGTCCTTGACAGGCATTGTGTGGAGCACTTTTGATTATTTCTTATCTTCATAGCAACCCTATGGGAGTATTTTATCCTTGTTTTATGGAATGAAAAACTGAGACTTAATGTTACCTTCCCAAGTACGTGTCAGAGCCAGGACCCAGCACCTGGCATTCAGACTCTCGGACCCATGCTCTGTCACTGAGATGAGGCCAAGAGTCCGGAACCCAGGATGCGTATTTCAGGGATGCTGACACTGCTCCTTTGCCCCAACTATAAAGGTGATCAATCCCTAGGAAACATGAAAATGGCCACAGTATTTTATTGAGTAGCTTGGAGACACTGAGGAGTTAGGTTTTTTTACTTCTTAACATATAGAATGAGAATTGTATAACCTGCATTCTCTGTGAAGCATTGTACTATCCTGAGTGTTTCTAAGACATGACTAAAGTGACTGCCAATGAAATCGATTGTGAATAAAGTACCATGGGGCTTCCAGAATTTTCTTTATGTGATAGGCACTGCTATTGAGTTATTCCAGTTAGAGTGATGTACTTGTCACATAATCAAAAACCCAGGAATACCTTAAAATCGATGGCAGGTTTGGGCCCTTTCCTGTAACGGACCCCATATTGTGAGTTGAAGTTGGAATTGAAGGTGTCATAGTGTTACTTGTTAATGCAGTTAATGTCTGTTAAATTGATGGCATTTTAGAATTTTAATGA
Organism: Manis pentadactyla; assembly: GCF_030020395.1. Classification (NCBI taxonomy): domain Eukaryota; kingdom Metazoa; phylum Chordata; class Mammalia; order Pholidota; family Manidae; genus Manis; species Manis pentadactyla. Next base: position 29,034,520 of record NC_080037.1, read on the forward strand.
AATGTGAGAATTCAGTTGTCCTACTTTTTGTGGTGAATTTTCCATTGCAGACTGGAAATGCAAAGGCTATGGCTTCGTGGAGTTTGAATCTGAAGATGTTGCCAAGATTGTTGGTGAAACAATGAACAACTACCTTTTTGGTGAAAAACTCTTAAAGTGTAAGTACTCTTGTCGGACCCGTATGAGCACTGGACACCCACCCCCAGGTGCCCAAGGCTCATGTGCCTGCTCGAACAGCTGTCCAGGCTCCTCAGGCAGCATCTCTAAACTGGCTCTGTTGCCATGAGAGAGAATCTCAGTAGCCTCTTTTATGTCACGGGACCATTCACAAGTTACAGGCATGGCTCTTGTAGGAGGAAATGGCCAAGAGGGGACTCAGAGGATGTCAGGACCACCCACACATGGAGGACCAGTGCTGTGTTGTCTGGCTTTTTCCTGAAAGGTGGGTCACAGTCGGATGGGCCACATCTTTTCTGAATGAGGTAGTTTATTTTGGATGTGATCCTAGGAAAATACCTGCAGGGTGTGAAGTGAGACAGAAGTCAGTGAAGTGTATGTTAGTCAGCTGCTCAGCTCCATCCTGCTTGGTGACACTGGAGACAGAAGTATTCCCACTGGGACCGGGGCACTGGGGCCTTTATCCCCTGCTCCTCGTCCATCATTGTGGGTTGCCTCTGGGGATTTTGGCTTTCCTCCTGTATGTTCCATTGTGCTTTGATAGCCTGAAAAGGGCCCTCACAGGGACATGTAGACAGACAGGCAGTGAGCTGCCCTCATCCTGGAGAGGGACCCAGGGGAGTTGGGCTCCAGCAGGCCACATGACCCATGGAGGGATCCTTAGCTTCAGGAACCCATCCTGTGCATCTCATTCTATGATGTATCCTCTGCCCCGGAACAGTTCTTGTTGCACAGTAGCTGTCTGATGAACAGCTGGTGACTGTGCCTTTCCTTAGGGTACCTGCTTTATTCTCCTGGGCTGCCCCGTGTACATGGCAACATGTCATCTTGAGTGAGACATGGAGAAGGACACTGGGGAGTCCTGAAATCAGCATTAAATTGTCCCTCCACTTGGCTGAAGGCCTTCTTCTTTTTGACATAGGTCATTTCACACCACCTGAAAAAGTGCACGAGGAACTTTTCAGAGAGTGGCACATGCCATTTAAAAAGCCATCATGTCCAGCAGTGAAGCGGTACAATCAGAACCGGACGCTTCTTCAGAAGCTACAGAGGGAGGAGTGATTTAAAAAGAAAGAAAAATTGCTCAGGAAGAGATTAGCTAAGAAATGAATTGATTATAATTTCCTTCATTGGTAAGTATTTTCTTTGGGGTGGGTTTGTACCTCACTAGTTACATGTTCATGATTTGATATATGGAGTGTATGATGCAGTGTTTATCAATACTAGGTTTGGAAACTTTGCATTGTACGCCCTTGCTGAGTTTTTCAGAGCAAGTCCTGTATCTCCCTCAAACAGAAGCAGAAACTCCTGAAAGTGATGTGCAAAATTTCATGTCCTGTCTTTAAATTATTGAAGTTAAACTACTTTAACCAAAAACCATAATGCTCATAGATTACAATTAAAGGTGTTGTTACCAGAATTAAATAATTGGTTTATTTCATTTTATGCTGTCAGTAAATACCAAGATATGTAGTTCACTATCCTTTTAATGCATTCCAATAAAAACTTCATTTAATGTTTTAAACTGGAAATTGTTTTAAAGGTAATATCAGGATTAACTAGAAAGCCTCAAGTCTATGAATTAATTGAGTAGGTATTGAAATGTAGCAAGTCTGCTTCTATGAAGATGAGTTAGCACAGACTTTCATCCAGGTCTTGCTTGCTAGTTCAAACAGGGGACCCTGCTGACTCTTTGATCCCCTTTCATGGTAAGGAGAGCTGTGTCTTTTACTGTAAAACAAGAATGTAGGTCATTCAGGTGTGGAAGCCTTTTAACTAAATCTCAAGATTGTTTTGGGTCTTCCATAGACCCTCTCATGCTTATTTTCAAAAAGCTAATGATTTGATAAGAGCTGGCGTGTATTCCCAAGTTTATTAGGTTTTTAACCTGTCTAAAAACTAGAAGACTGAGTCACCCTCTTTGGGCCCAGTTCCTGGTGGTCAGTTCTTTTCCCAGATCCCAAACATGGTCTCCAGGGATATGTGTTGAAGAGCACTTTGTCACAGACCTGGGCCCTGGCACTCTTGGGAACCTTTAGGAGCTGGAGCACTGAAGCTCAGAAAGGCTGGCTACTCTGGGAAGGCAGGCCTGCTTCGCTGCCCCTGTCCTGATCTCTGCCAGGACTGCCTGCCCACTCAGGGCCTGCCTGCTGGCATCCACCTGGCTCCACCTCCCTGCCAGGCCTCTGTGCAGCCAGCCCCTGGCTTGGACCTTAACCTCCCCCTCTGTGGCTTCTACCCACTCCTCAGTCAGGACCCTCTTTAGTTTTCCCTTCTAATAAGGTCATTCCTGTGTTTGTGGGCTTTGCCTTTTGAACTGCAGTGCTGTGTCATTTAGGGAGGATTTACTGGTGATACATATGGGGGTCTGATTTAAGTTAAAAATGCAAATATGTGAGGCTGTCATAACTTCTTTAAGTTTATTTAAGATTATGCATAAAAAGGGAAAAATGATTCAAACACCAATCTTCAGAAATCTATAAACAGCCAGGTAAATTTTTATTTATCATATTTCATATCAGATAATAGAGAAAGATAGATGGGAAAATTAGACACAGTAGCTGGTAAACATGTCGATCGATGAAGTCTCTCAAAATTTACTGCAGGATTTTTCTAACAAAAAAAATTTTTTAAAAGCTTCAGGCCCTCTGAAAATTCCTGAGAAGACTGGATAGCCAGGTAAATTTTTTCTTATTACATGCCAGATAAAAGGAAAGATATATGGGAAAATATAATTAAGACACTACAGTTGATAAATATGCCAATTGATGAAGTCTCCAAAAATTTATTGAAGGTTTTACCTAAGAAGAAGAAGAAAAAGGCCCTCAGAAATCTCCTGAGAAGCCTGTGGAGAGCCCGGTAAAATTGTCCTCAGTATTATGGGTATCAGGTATTACAGAAATAATTTGAAAAGGAAAAGCAGTTTCTACTGTTATTACTTATTAAAATTTCAAATTCAATCTTCTGACTTTTGGTAAACCCTTACTGGTGATTTAGCAGATAAAGTGAGTTTAGCTAAAGCCATTGTCAGTTTATTGCAGTTTTTACCTTTCCAGCAAAGTGAAAAAGTCAGTAGGGAAAAACAGCTTCTATTTTCATAAATGTAACATTAGTTTTCTACCTGATGCCCTAGAATGGAGCGTATTGTATTCCAATTAATTGTAAATTTCCAAACTAGGTATGATAAGCACCTAAGCTCTTTATTATACGCACTTATATCACTGAAGGTTGGAACAGGCCTAAAATAACATCACGACTTGTAGAAACAGGGAAGGTGATATTTGAGGGGCAGGGTGGGGGTAAAAGTCATTCCTAATCCTCCCACATTTAGGTATTATAATCTTTGGCTTACTGAATCCAGGACCCCACACCAGTTTGTACACCAACTTTTTTGGAGAAACAGAAATCTGAAGCAGCTGAGATAGATGATGATGGTAAAGATAATGAAATAGTTTTCAAACAGCCCACATCTGGTGTAAAAGAAACTCAGGAGACTCAAATGCCTACAGGCTCATGGAGAAAAAGGTGAAGAAAAAGCAGTCAGTGCTTCTGAATACATTATGTATAATATTTCTTCTGAAATGTGATTTTTTTTATTTTGTATTAGGTAAAGTGAAGCCATTACAATCGTCAGAAAGGAAAACTGGCTTCCCTGCCCTCACTGGCCCACACCGGTACAGCAGCTAGGTGCTCAGGGCCTCTTCTGGTTTCCTCTGGTTATTTTAGCAGTTTCTTGCTGTCTTTAGTGACTCTGCTGGGAGAGAAGGGTCACCACTAACTGCAGGCTTACTCAAATGCAGTATTTGTTGTTAATATCAAAGAAAATAAAGTCTCCCTTGACCATCTGTGTCGGTCTCTGTTAGGCTGTGCATGTTTAATCCATAGGGTGCCTTAGGCTTTAGGATCATATGATTGGCACTGGAGGTTAGATTACATGGGGAGTGAGGAGCCTGCTGGAGTGTGTTTATGTCATCATTCTTACCAACATAACATTAGGTTTTTGGTGGGCTGGCATGTATTAGTAACATCATTCTGAATATCATCTAAGTATCATTAATGTGGAGCTGTAGTTCAGGAGTCAAACAGTGACCAACAAACATTTTCTACAGTTTATGTGTAAGTGGAACTTGGCTGTCTTGAAGCAAAGTAGTAGGTTTCATCTTAGATATTCTAAAGTTTCCATGCCTTTGAAATGTGCTTTTTTAGCTAATCCAGATTGATTAAAAATGCTCATTGCCACCAAATGTTTTTCACCCAATATTTGTTAAAGCTTTAAAATTATACTGGCTAGGTGTGATACAAAGCATAGAAGGTACTGTGTTTTAAGTATATGCACAGCAGATCTCACCTCTAGAACAGTACCTGACAGTGTGTTCAATGAATAAAAATCAGGTGCCTCTCTCTTTTTTTAATTTCGTTATCATTAATATACAATCACACGAGCAACACTGTGGTTAATAGATTCTCCCCGTTATCATGTCCCTATCACATTCCACATTACAGTCACTGTCCATCAATGTAGTAAGATGCTATAGAGTCACTACTTCTCTGTGCTATACTACCTTCCCATGGCCCCCTGCTGTGTTGTGTGTGTTCATCTTAATGCTCCTTATTCTCCTTGCTATGGGTACATTTATTTATGGGTTGTAGAGAAGTAAAATTATTCAATTAAAGGGGAAGTACATTTAAAATTTTAATGTATATTGCTTACTTTATCTCCAACCCACATCCACACTCTGGTCAAATATTATTAGTATATTTTTATGTTGCTATAATTAATGTACAGTTACATGAGCAACATTATAGTTACTAGGCTCCCTCTATTATAAAGTCATTGTCCATCAGTGTAGTAAGATGCTATAGAATCACTATTTGTCTTCTCTGTGTTGTACAGCCCTCCCCGTGTCCCACACACACACATTATGTGTGCTAATCATAATGGCCCCTGGTACCCCTTATCCCTCCTTTCCCGCCCATCCTCCCCATTCCCTTTCCCTTTGGTAACTGTTAGTCCATTCTTGGGTTCTGTGAGTCTGCTGCTGTATTGTTCCTTCAGTTTTTTCTTTGTTCTTATCCTCCACAGATGAATAAAATCATTTGATACTTGTCTTTCTCTGCCTGGATTATTTCACTGAGCATAATACCCTGTAGCTCCATCCATGTTGTTGCAAATGGTAGGATTTGTTTTCTTCTTATGGCTGAACAATATTCCATTGTGTATATGTACCACATCTTCTTTACCCATTCATCTACTGTTTCCATTTCTTGGCTATTGCAAACTAGGCTGCTGCATTCTTAGGGTAAATCCCTAGGAGTGGAATTCCTGGGTCAAATGGTATTTATATTTCGAGTTTTTTGAGGAACCTCCATATTGCTTTCCACAATGGTTGAACTAATTTACATTCTCACCAGCAGTGAAGGAGGGTTCCCCTTTCTCCACATCCTCGCCAACATTTGTTGTTGTTTGTCTTTTGGATGGTGGCCATCCTAACTGTTGTGAGGTGATATCTCATTGTGGTTTTAATTTGAATTTATCTGACTATTAGGGATATGGAGCATCCTTTTCATGTGCCTGCTGGCCATATGAATTTCTTCTTTGGAAAAGTGTCTGTTCAGCTCCTCTGCCCATTTTTTAGTTGGCTTATTTGCTTTTTGTTTGTTGAGGTGTGTGTGCTCTTATATAATTTGATTGTCACTCCCTTATTGGATATGTCATCTATGAATATTCTCCCATACTGTAGGATGTCTTTCAACTTCCCATTTTTTAATAGGGTTATTTATTTTTGGGGTGTTGTGATGTGTGAGTTCTTTATATATTTTGGATGTCAACCCCTTGTCTGATATGTTACTTACAAATATATTCTCCCATACTGTAGGATGCCTTTCTGTTCTGTTGATGGTGTCTTTGCTGTACAGAAGCTTTTTAGCATTACACAGTCACATGTGTTCATTTTTTATTTTGTTTCCCTTGCCCAAGGAGATGTGTTCAGGAAAAAGTTGCTCATGTTTATATTCAAGAGATTTTTGCCTATGTTTTCTTCAAAGAGTTTTATGGCTTCATGACTTACATTCAGGTCTTTGATCCATTTTGAGTTTACTTTTGTGTATCGGGTTAGACAATAATCCAGTTTCATTCTCGTGCATTTAGCTGTCCAGTTTTATTAACACCAGTTTTTGAAGAGGCTGTCATTTTCCCATTGTATATCCATGGCTCCTTTAACGTATATTAATTGACCATATATACTTGGGTTTCTGTCTGGGCTCTCTAGTCTGTTCCATCGGTCTATGGGTCTGTTTTTGTGTCAGTACCAAATTGTCTTGATTATTGTAGCTTTGTAGTAGAGCTTGAAGTTGGGCGGTGTAATCTCCCCAGCTTTATTCTTCCTTCTCAGGATTGCTTTGGGTATTTGGGGTCTTTCACGGTTCCATATAAATTTTAGAATTATTTGCACTAGTTCATTGAAGAATGCTGTCAGTGTTTTGATAGGGATTTCATTGAATTTGTAGATTGCTTTAGGCAGGATGGTCATTTTGACAATATTAATTCTTCATATCCATGAGCACAGGATGTGTTTCCATTTATTGGTATCTTCTTTAATTTCTGTCATGAGTGTCTTGTAGTTTTCAGAGTATAGGTCGTTCATTTCCTTGGTTAGATTTATTCCTAGGTATTTTATTCTTTTTATGTAACTGTCAATGGAATTGTTTTCCTGATTTCTCTTTCTGCTATTTCATCATTAGTGTATAGGAATGCAACAGATTTCTGTGTATTAATTTTGTATCCTGCAACTTCACTGAATTCAGATAATAGTTCTAGAGGTGCCTCCCTTTTTGAACCATCTCTCAACCTTGTGGATTTGGGTGTCCCTCAGGTTTCCCCATCAGGGAACACATCAAGATAAGTGTGTCAGTGTGGTCTCTCATTTATTTTCCCAAGGGTTATAGGCACTGAAACACACATGTACATGTAGCAGTAAGAGTTGGCCATTTGCCTCTTCCCAACCTGCTCCCTGCCTCACTTAGACATGGTACCATCACTGTCACTTAAATGTAAAGAATTTTTTACTGTACCCTTAGGCAAGTTTTGGTATTAGGGTGTGTCTTCCCAATGGGTTTCAGCCCCAGGCAAGTTCACTATGGATTCAATGACACCAAAGAAATGACAGGGGAACATTCTTGGGGTGAAAGGGTTTATACCCAATTTTATTTCCACAGTGGCAGGTCTTGAATCCCATCCACTCAAAGCAAGTCTGCATGCAGCAAGCTGGTCTCTGCTTCTGGCCCTCTCTGCCCCTGCAGCCATCTCAGTCTCTGTCCTTGGTGCTGCCACCACTCCAGTCTCTGCTCTCCTGCACCCTTGCAGCCATGTCACTGTGTTGCCCAGAGCACTGAGCAGAGCTCTTTATATACAGTCAAAGCAATGTAGTGCCCACATGTGTAGTGAGCTAGCCAACCAGGGCCAGGTGAGAATCCCAGCCATAGGAACCTTCAGTATCCACAGATGACATTGGCCTCAGAGTTTGGAAGTATTCCCTCTTCTGATTTTTGGGTACTTTAAGGGATGGATATTAGTTCTTCTTTAAGTGTTTGGTAGAATTCACCTGTGAAGCCTTCTGGTCATAAACATTTTGCTGGGAGCTTTTTGATTACCAATTTAATTTTGTTACTAGTAATTGGTCTGTTTAGATTTTCTTTCTGCCTGGGTCAGTCTTGGAAGAGTGTACATTTCTAGGAATTTGTCCATTTCCTCTCAGTTGACTTATTGTTATGTGACATTTTATATAATTTTCTTAGGAGTCTGAATTTCTGTGGTGCAGGTTGTCCATCTCACCAGCAATGTTACATTTTGGCCATAGTCATCTGCACAGCTGGAGGTGACAGTGTAGTTTTCACTCCATTTCTCTGATAAGTGCTGTTGAGTCATGAGCAGAAAGCCCAAGGTGATTACCTTGTGTCAATTCTGGACCATTTATCCAGCATCCTCCTTTGAGGATGTTTTTCTCTCTTCACCCCTGTCTCTGCTAAACACACACATACCGGTTGTGTTTGATACAGGGGTCACAGGTTTGTTTCCCAATAGTTAAGATTCTTCTGTATCTTTCTACTATATTTTAGGACACAAAATAACCATCTAGCTTTACCACTCTTTTAGTGGCTCATCTCCCAACAAAATCATGCACTACTCAAAGCTTAGACACACACTTCCAGACCAAGGTCCAAAACTCCCCAGATTCTCAACTTGGAAACAGCACATTCCTGTCACACATTTCTAATTTTAAATAAAAATATCCCCTCTAATAATCATTTTTCAAACAATTAACTGCATCAGAGTTCTTTACTCCTGTCCTGCCCTCCCTTTTTTATTCCTGTAAACCTAAGCTTTTTTCCTAAAGATTCAGATTCTGAATAATTTGTGACCATCTTTGTAATCTATTACAAAATGCCATTTTCATAGACATTTTGTGTGATCCAGCAATCAAAAATATGATACTACATTTTGTGTTGACATATTCACTTTACATGTATTATCTCCTCAGTACAGTATTTTAAGTTAAATTGTACATACAAGGAGGTAGACTGACATGAGCTTTAAATGTTTTACACAGCTGTGCCCACATACTGCTTCATGCTTACAAAATACTGAGATACATTTATTAAAAAGAAAAATATTTAAACTTTTGAATTTGAATCTAAAAGTTAACTTTCTAAATATTCAAATTCATTTAACTATAATTATACAATTATATATTTCATAGAGGTTACTGTAATATTGCCTAAGATTCCAATCCATTCTCCCCGTAATCCAACTCTAAGACATTAGCTATGATTATTTTTAAATGCAGATATAATCATTGCACCTTTTAAATTCTTCATCTCTGTCTTCAGCACATATTTATAGTAAGTCTCATTTAATTCCTGTTATCCTGGTATAATTATTGTAGCCCATTAATTATCTGAGATCTCCCAATTAGGAGAGAGAGTTAATTGGTCCCCCAACATGTAAAGCAGCTATCACATGCTACACTCCACAAGAACCGTGGTCCAGAGGGACTTGACAATGGTGGAATGAGAAGTGAGACAGAAACCTCCCCGCAAAACCACAAATAATATGAAGTGTAGCAAATACAACTAATCCTGAAAGAGTGACAGGAAAGAAGACTGACAGATTGCCCATATCTGGGGAAAAGAGAAGACCTCACAGAAATGGAAAAAGTAGCAAAGCTGTGATCTGATGGATCCCAAGCCCTTCCCCCATCCAAGCTCACTGGTGAGAGGAAGAGAAACAGAGTGGAGAGGGGATGGAGGTCTAGGACTGCTGAACACAGCCCTGGAGATCTACTCTGGAACCATGAAACTACATTACATGGTGCTCTGGAGATTAGTGGGGTTGGAAAGTGAAGATGGGTGGAATACTCAGACAGATTCCAGCCACTTGCAGAGAACAGGTACCCACAAACAGCCACTCTGGGATGAAAGAAAGGCAGGGAATCAGAGACCTCCCAACAGTGAGAGGGATGCTAAAGGGGTAAGGATTATACAGAGCTTGCTGCTCAGGAGAAAGGACAGGTGGACAAAATTGTCCTGGGGCACTCATCCCAGCAGGTTGGGTTCTTTTGGGAGCTTTTAATAATTTCAGAGCAAATAAACAATTTCCTCTTTCAGAAGCTCCAGTCACTCCACCGCCCTGGCTGGTTACATGCGCTGAGGCCCCCCACTGCTAAATGCAGCCTGCTGCTCCTTCCTCCCAGCTGGTGGTAGCTTGAAAACTGCTGCCCTGGCCCTTGCGCCAGGCCATCCAGGGGGCAGCCCTGCCTATGGCAGCTATGGGGGCCTGGCATAGAGGCTCCTCCCTGCATGCATGCCCACTGGTCCAGGCAGTGGAGGCAGGCACTGCAGCCAAGAAGCAGTATAGAGTTTTCCTCCTGGAAGTCACTGGTGCTACTCACCTGTGACTCCTACCATTTCTCAAGGTGCTAGGCAGCTCCAGAGAGCAGAGCTTCTGGGCACTAGAGGGCACTGCCTACACTGTTATTATTCCATATTATTCATTACAAATATGAAACGTCAAAAGAAGCTGGTACAAACCAAAATCCCATAAACATCAGAAAGAGGGAAAAGTGAAACTGAAAACACAAACCTTCCTGATAAAGAGTTCAAAATAAAAATCATAAACATGTTCACAGAGCTACAGAAAAATATTCAAGACGACCTCTGGGAGGACCTCCAGAAAGAGATAGAAACTTTGAAAAAATATAGTATCTGAAGTGAAACACAATGGAGGGATTTAAAAACAGATTAGATGAAGTAGATGAGACAGCAAGTGAAATAGAAATTAGAGAACAGGAATACCAAGAAGCTGAGACACAGAGAGCAAAAGGATCTCTAGGAATGAAGGAATAAAGAAAACCATGTGGCCAATCCAAACAGAACAATATTCACATTATAGGGGTACCAGAAGAAGAAGAGAGAAAAAGGGATGGAAGTGTCTGAGGAAATAATTGCTGAAAACCCCCAATCCAGGGAAGGAAATAGTCTTTCAGGTCATGGAAGTGCACAGACCTCCCAAGACAAGGGACCCAAGGAAGACAACACCAAGACATATAATTAAAATGGCAAAGATCAAAGGTAAGGACAGAGTATTAAAAACAGCCAGAGAGAGAGAAAAGATCACATACAAAGGAAAAGTCATGAAGCTATCATCAGACTTCTCAGCAGAAACCTTAAAATCCAGAAGGGACTGGCATGATATATTTAATTCTGTGAAACCCAAGGTCCTCAAACCAAGAATATTCTGGCCAGCAAGAATATCATTTAAGTTTGAAGCAGGGATTAAACAATATCCAGATAAGTAAAAATTGAGGGAATTTACCTCCCATAAACCATCTCTACAGGATATTTTGGAGGTACTGCTATAGATGGAAGTGCTCGTAAGGCTAAATAGCTGTCACCAGAGAAAATAAAACTATAGTAAAGGAAGTAGACCAGTTAATCAATATGTAAATGCCAAATTAACTACCCCCAAAGTCAGTCAAGGGATACACAAAGAGCACAGAATATGACACCTAATATATAAAGAAGGGAAGGTAAAAAAAGAAACTTCAGATTGTGGTTGAAATAGCTTACTAAGTGAGTTAATTAGACTTAGGTAGCATGAAGCTGCCCTTGAACTGTTGGCAACTATGAATCGAAAGCCTGCAATGGTGATAAGTAGATACCTATCAATAATCATCCTAAATGTAAATGGTCTGAATGCATCAATCAAAAGACATAGAGTTACTGAATGGATAAAAAAACAAGACCTGTCCATATGCTGCCTACAAGAGACTCACTTTAAACCCAAAGACATACACAGATTAAAGTGAAGGTATGGAAAAAGATACTTCATGCAATTAATAGGGAGAAAAAAGCAGGAGTTATAGTACTTATATCAGACAAAATAGACTTCGAAACAAAGTCACAAGAGACAAAGAAAGATATTACATAATGATAAAGGGGTCAGTCCATCAAGGGAATATAACCATTTTAAATATTTATGCACCAACATAGAAGCACCTACATATGTGAAACAAATACTAACAGAATTAAAGGGAGAAATAGAATGCAAAGCATTTATTTTAAGAGACCAACACACCACTCACTCCAAAGGACAGTTCAACCAGACAGAAAATAAGGAGGTGGAGGCATTGAACAACACATTACAACAGTTGGACCTAACAGACAGCTACAGAACAGTCCACCCAAAGGCAACAGGATACACATTCCTCTCAAGTGCACATGGAACATTTTCAAGAATGGATCATATACAAGGCCACAAAAAAAGCCTCAGTAAATTCAGAAGGATTGAAATTGTACCAACCAGCTTCTCGGACCACAAAGGTATGAAACTAGAAAAAAAATTTGCAAAGAAAACAAGCCCACAAACACATGGAGGCTTAACAATTTGCTCCTAAATAATAGATCAATGCTCAAATTAAAACAGAGATCAAGAAATAAATGGAGACAGATGAAAACAATAACTTAAATATGCAAAACCTATGGCATACAGAAAAGGCCATGCTAAGAGGGAAGTATATTCCAATATAGGCTTACCTCAGGAAAGAAGTACAATCCCACAGGAACAGTCTAAACTCACAATTAATGAAACTAGAGAAAAAAAACCAAATGAGGCCCAATGTCAGTAGAAGAAGGAATATAATAAAGATCAAAGCAGGAATAAATAAAATGGAGAATATAACAATAGAAAGAATCAATGAAAGCTGGAGCGGGTTTTGAACAAATAAACAAAATAGATGAACCCCTAGCCAGACTTATCAAGGGAAAAATAGAGTCTACACACATAAACAGAATCAGAAATGAGAAAGGAAAAATCATTATGGACACCACAGAAATACAAAGAATTATTAGAGAATACTATGAAAAATTATATGCTAACAAATTGGACAACCTAGAAAACAACTTTCTAGAAAAATACAACCTTCCAAGACTGACTCAGGAAGAAACAGAAAACCTGAACAAACCAATTACCAGCAATGAAATTGAATTGGTATTCAAAAAACTACCTAAGAACAAAACACCTGGACCAGATGACTTCACCACTGAATTTTATCAAACATTTAGTGACTGCCTAATACCCATCCTCCTTAAATTTTTGAAAAAATAGAAAAGGAGGGAATACTTCCAAACTCATTCTGTAAGTCCAGTAACACTCTAATACCAAAACCAAAGATGGACTAAATTTCTGAACAGGCACTTCTCCAAATAAGAAATTCAGATGGCCAACAGGCACGTGAAAAGATGCTCCACATTGCTAATCATCAGAGAAATGCAAATTAAAACCACAATGAGATATCACCTCACACCAGTTAGGATGGTCAACATCCAAAAGACAACAACAAATGTTGGCAAGGATGTGGAGAAAAGGGAACCCTCTTACACTGCTGGTGGGAATGTAAAATATTTCAACCACTGTAGAAAGCAATATGGAGGTTCCTCAAAAAACTCGAAATATAAATACCATTTGACCCAGGAATTCCACTCTTAGGAATTTACCCTAAGAATGCTGGAGCCCAGTTTGAAAAAGACATATGCACCCCTATATTTATCACAGTACTATTCACAATAGCCAAGAAATGGAAGCAACCTATGCGTCCATCAGTAGATGAATGGATAAAGAAAATGTGGTACATATACACAATGGAATATTACTCAGCCATAAGAAGAAAACAAATCCTACCATTTGCAACAACATGGATGGAGCTAGAGGGCATTATGCTCAGTGAAATAAGTCAGGTGGAGAAAGACAAGTACCAAATGATTTCACTCATCTGTGGAGTATAAGAAGAAAGAAAAGACTGAAGGAACAATACAGCAGCAGACTCACAGAACCCAAGAATGGACTAACAGTTACCAAAGGGAAAAGGACTGGAGAGGATGGGTGGGAAAGGAAGGATAAGGGGGTAAAAGGGACTTTATGATTAGCATGCATAATGTTGGCGGGGGGACACAGGGAAGGCAGTATGACACAGAGAAGACAAGTAGTGATTCTATAGCATCTTAGTACACTGATGGACAGTGACTGTAATGGGGTATGTGGTGGGGACTAGATAATAGGGGGAGTCTAGTAACCATAATGTTTTTCATATAATTGTACATTAATGACAGCAAAATAAAAAAGTGTATATCAGTGATACCTTAATTTTTTAAAAAGCCGTAATCCAGAAACAAACCTTGAAATGCATTGCCCTTATTTATTTTAATATTGGTGAGACAAGAATAAAGAAAATAATTTATAATATAGTGTCAGTTATAATTAAATGCTGCAATGAACAATATAATGGAAAAAGACACAGATGAGAGAGGAAGAATTGATGGAAAGAGGGATGAAAATGAACTGCAGTTAGACGACATTAGCAAAGTCTGAGGACATGGTATTTGAGGACAGCTATATAATAATGAAAGACCTAGAACATTTTGGATGGAGATTTTTTTCAAGGAGGAGACAGTTGAGCAGTGCCAGCCAAATACTACTTCCCCTTCCACATAATGAGTGTTTTTTAAAAATCTGGCATAATATTCCCAGAAAGCTTCATATACAAAAAATGTACAAAATCTTTAATAGTATTCAGTAAATATTAACATAGAAAATAACCTACAAGATACTGTCTTGTATTAAGAGCAACTGTCTGCTAACTTAAACATGTTTCACTCAAGGAAAAAAAATATGCAAATGGACATTATTGCTATCCATATGGATTCTGAACTCACCTGAAGAGACTGGCCTGGTAAACAGGTTACTGTAGGCCTCCCAAGGTTGCAGTGTTGTCCTGCTGAGCCCATTCCTCACACAGCCAGTAGCTGGCTGGAAACAGCAGAGATGTCTGCCTCTGATTCCCCTTTTATGGAGAAGAGAGTATTGTAGAGAAAGTGAAAGTCCTATGGCTAGAATTCTCACCTGACCCTGGTGGGCTTGCTCACTACATATGTGTGGGCAATATGTTGTTGTTGACTGTAAAGAGCTCTCTGCCCAGTGCTCTGGGTTGCACGGCAGCAGGCGAGCAGAGATGGAGGGGGATTACAGGTCTGCAGACTGCTGGATGCAGACGAAACCTATTGCCAAGAAAGTAAAGCTAGGTGGGTAATAAACCCTTTCACCCCAAGAACGTCCTATTGTCATTCCTTGGTCTCACTGACTCCACAGTGAACTTGTCCAGGGCTGAAACCCATTGGCAAGACAGAGTAGTTCACCAAGTCAGCAGACAACCCAGAGGAGACATCCTGTCTCACATACACAGGATTTGAGAGATTCCTAAATCTTTATACAGAAACACAAAAAAGGGGTTATTGATATTTAATGGAGTTGGTAAATTTTTTAATTAAGGTATTTATATATGGGAGATTGTATATGCAGTTTCTTAGATCATCTTTGATTACATTCTATAGGAATAGAAGATTCTATGTACATATTTTCAAACATTGGTATTAATAGGAAAAATTAGTTTGTTTAAATGTTTATATGTAAGCTATATTTGAAACATTTATTAATTCCATAGAATAAATCACACAACCATTTAAAGGAGATTAAAATATTGTACACTTACATTTTATACAATTACTGTTAAATTTGATTATTTAACAATCTTATTTTTTCCTCATGATCTGACCCAACTGGTTATGTCCCTTTAGTCCATTGACTTGATTTACTTGGAATTAAATATTTTATCTCCCATGGTTTCTTCTGTAAACTTATAAGTCACATAAGGGTGTGCATGTAGTTACAGTAATGATTAACTTGCCTCTTGCCTTGATACAGGCTAATACATTTACTTTTACCACCTCCTCCCAAAGTCTGATAACTTAAAAAACTTTAACACAAAAAGCAAATAAGCCAACTAAAAAATGGGCAGAGGAGATGAACAGACAACACAGTTTGGCCCCAAGACCAACTAGGGGACCAGTAGCAATGGCTGCTTAATGGAACTCTTAACCCTACCACCCTAATTCCACGTGATCTCTTCTGCAAACAACTGGGTAAATGGAAAGAGATCCCATATGTTCAGGCCTTTGTCTATCTTAGAAGCTGGGGGGATTTCTGTCAGGCTTGTAAGTTAGTTGGTCCCACCCTCCCTCTGCTCCTCTCCCTGCTTCACCCCCACCCTAGTACCTGGGACCACCCAAGGGCAGAGCATCTCAGCTAACCCCACGGAGCCACCTAGGACTGAGTCCCAAGTACTCAGATTCACTTCCAAAGGCACCCACTGAAGTTCTACCGTCAGTGGTAACAGTGGGCAGAAAATTCTGTACCATGCTAGTCCACAAACCTTTTTCACTAACCTAATTAAAACAGCTCAGGGATGATCTCGACAGCTATGCTACCAATCCAGATAACTATGCTGATCAATTCCAGCATATCCACCTAGTTTATGACCTCATCTAGAAAGATGTCATGATAATACTGGGACAGATACTCTCTGACTCTGAACAAGAGACAGTTACTAAGGAAACCTGTAAATCTGCCAACAGCCTCCATTTGTCAGACACTAAATTTCCCACTGGGGAAACAGCTGTTGCCTCTATAGACCCTAACTGGGGTTATAATGACAAAGATGCAGTGTGGGAAAGAGACCTCTTCCTCCTTTGCATAAAGACACTGCTAAAGAATGCCAGACAAAAGGTTATAAACAATTCAAAGTTTGCAGCTGTTAGGAACCAGAGGAAAATCCAGTTACCTGCTTAGACTGCAAGACACCGTCACTAAATATACTAACCTACATTTAGATTCATATGAGAGACAAGTAACTCTGAGAGAGGAATTCTTCTCACAGTCTGTACCTGACATCAGAAAGAAACTACAGAAACAGATCCAGGCAAACCCTAATACCAGTGTAGATGAACTGATAGCGGCCAATACTGTGTTCTGTGGCCATGGTCAGGAAGAAGGAGCTAGAGCTCAGGAAGAGGAAAAGGAGACCCTACATACTTAACTATTAGCCGTCCTTGTGGTCCAGTCCATGTCCACAGGCTCACAAGGTCCCGAACAGAATTCTAAGATAAGTGTGATGTGTCAGAGACTTGGGCATTAGGTAGAGTTGTCCTAACAGAGACAAGCCTCCCCAAACTCCCTGCTACAAATGTAAGGAAATGGTCACTGGGCCTCCCTGTGCCCCGAGGGCCACAGGGCTCCTGTACCACTGGAGTGGCCCATGGTCATCAGGCTCCTTCCTCAGGAATGAAGAGGCCCCAACCAGTCAGCCCTGCCCCATGACATTGGCATCACTAGACTAGATTCTAAACTTTAGACAGGGGACCATCACAGAAAAAAGCTGTAGATCTGCTTGAGGACCTGTAAACATGGGCCCCTGCCTTAGGACTCCAAGCTCAGCCAGGCCATCCCAGTTGTCCTCTTGTGAGAGACCCAACTCAGCAACATATGTCCTATTTGTCAAAAAGAATTAGTCCCACAGCCTGGGGTTGACCTTACTGTTTAAGAGCCATTGGGACCCTTAATTTTTTGCTAGAAGAAACCCTCAGACTAACCTTGGGGCTCCCATCCAGCTTTATACCTCTTACACTATCCCTAATTTTATACAGTATGGAATATGATGGCTGGCTGACAACAGACTCCTTAAATACCAGGCCTGGCTGTTAGAAAACCCTGATAACACCATAGCTGCATGCTCGACTATTAATCCAGCTACTTTGCTCCCAGACACCCAGGAGGAGCCCATCCATTCATGTCAAGAAGTGCTGTTGCTTCTCTTGGCCCTAGGCTCCACCATACAGACCAACAGTTAGCCCAAATCTTATCTGGTTCACTGATGAGAGCAGTTTTGTCCTCAATGGACAACAAAAGGCTGGGTGTGCTATAGTCTGTATGTGAAACAGAGCCCAACCTCTGTTCCCA
Organism: Manis pentadactyla; assembly: GCF_030020395.1. NCBI lineage: Eukaryota > Metazoa > Chordata > Mammalia > Pholidota > Manidae > Manis > Manis pentadactyla. The sequence continues at coordinate 29,052,098 of NC_080037.1, forward strand.
CAGACTTCAGCTCAATGAGCCAAGCTGTGTGCTCTATCTTGGGCCTTAGAACTGGCACAAAGGAAAACTTACCCTCTATACTGACTCCAAGTATGGATTTCTTGTTCTCCATGCCCATGTGGCCATCTGGAGAGAGGATATTTAACTACCAAAGACAGTCCTATTAAATATAGAGATCAGCTCTTAAGGCTGCTTGAAGCAGTAACTCCCTCAAAAGGTGGCTGTGGTACACTGTAGGGACACCAGAAGGGAGATGCTGAAGTAGCTAAAGGCAACCGTCTGGCCAACAGGCAGCTTTTTGAGACCCCTCATCTTCAGGATCCTTTTTAGGTTGGTCTCTTCCCCTCCACCAACTTCCCAACACCTCAGTACACTGAAGAAAAGAAGACTTGGGGTCAGAAGCAAGGATATACTTTACAGGCCAATGGGTGGCTCACCAGAGATGGCCTCTTTTTTATACCCCAAAGTCTAAAATGGAAAATCATCAAATCACTACAGGGTGCTGCCCGTTTAGGACAATCTGCTTTCACCATGTTGTCAGCCAGTTACTGGTAAGGGGTTAACAAATACTATTAAGTAGCTGCAGCTTTTCATCTCTGTACATTTAGTCCTTATATCCACCCCTACAGCTGTCAAGATCACCAGAGTTGCCAGCTGGATAAAGCTCATGTGTAAAACCTTGGAAAGAACCCACCACAGAAGATAATATCACCTGGACCCCAGCTATACCTGGGAACCACTGGAGGACTTGAGACTTCTTTTCATATGACAGCCACCCAATAAGATAAGTCACTCAAGACTGAGCTCACAAATTGTCAATCAACCTTCTTTGAGCATTTTCCTTCCCTTGAGCTCTTCTGTCTCATGTCTGTGGAAAAACAGTCTGGTCCCTGTACTGAAGCTTAGTGCTTTAAAATTGGAATAAACTAACTATAAAATAATCAATACTTAGGCTCAACATGCAGGTAAATTTCCCAAGACCTCCTGTCTAGACAAACTCACTGGCCTTTGCTTTCAAACTTGTTCTCATTTCCTGGCACATAACAAGGTATGGGCTACTCCTAAAGGAATCTGAAGACATAGGACACCTCCATAAAACCCTAAATTTAACACATCACCTCTTAAATACCACCAATCCCCAATTGGCACATGACTGCTGGCTGTGTCTCCCTATGTGTCACCATGTACGCAGCTGCTCCAATTCCAGTCCATTTATGGCCGAACCTTGCAATGATCCTCCATCCCAAGTACCAAGGGGGAAGCCCCTTCCAACTAATGAGCTTAAATAGTCTTTATGACTTCCGAATCAGTGATTATACAAAAAGAACAATTACAGGAAGTGCAGTCCAACTCCTCCAGTCCTACATGAACAATTTAACTCAGGCCTCCACTGCTGGTCTGCCCATCTGGGGTTCAGTAACTTCCCACACTAAATTTAATTTTCAGGCCCCACTTTGTATTAAAAGATCTCAAACTTAGGGCCAAAATTTGGGAAAGCTCGAGGAGCACGTTTGTAACTTCACCTTAGAGATCAAGCCCTCAAGCAGCCATGCCAGTTACCAGGTCACTCAGGCAGCCCCTCTTCCAGACCCATTCAGTTCTCAGGAAAACCCCCCTTATAAACCAGCACCTTAAAAGATAAGCAGTCAGCTATTGCCAAGGCAGACCCACCTCCTGTATGGAGCTTTTTCCTTGGGAAATATGTTCCAACCACCACCCTCCGCAGGAATGCCTACTAGTCCCCACTTATAAAAATTCCTCCAAGTGGATTATAATAGATATCAAAAGGAATTTCATACAGTGGGAAAACAGAACCTTTGGAGCAATCCACTACACACTTCAGGGCCCTTTCCAACCTGTTACTGGGGCTGTTTAGCAGGAACTCTGTCTGTCTGGGAAAATGAAAACAACAAATTCACCCACCTATTTTCTATCAAAACCAATTTCTGCCTCAAAAGACAAGGAGTTTTTTCTTATTTGGATCAAATACCTATTTGTGCCTCCCAGCTAATTGGACCAGAACTTGTACCATAGTCCACCTTGCCCCAGACATTGACATTGTTCCCAAGAACCAATCACTGACCATTTCTCTGTCATCTCACACAAGAACTAAACTAGCTGCACATAGTCCTCTCTTGTTGGCTTAGGGATCACCACAGAACTGGACCCCAGCATAGGGGGACTACCTCTATCTCTGTCCTACTACCAAAGCCTGTCCAAAGATTTTTCTGACAGCCTAGAAGAAATCACCCAGAGCATTATAACTGCCCAAAATCAGCCTCCTTGGCAGCAGTAACTCTTAAAAATCAAAGAAGATTAGACCTCTTAACTGCTGAAAAAGGAGGCCTATGCCTCTCTAGATGGAGAATGTTGTTTTTATGCTAACAGGTCTGGCCTAGTTACAAATGCCATCCCTAAGCATATTGACCATGTCTCCAGAGTCTGACAACTATTAGAGTCCTGGGGCACCTGGTCCCAAATTTGGAGTTGGGCATCCTGGTTGCTTCTCTTAGAAGGATCCCTAATGGTGCTTTTCCCAGCCCTACTGTTTGGACCATTCCTATTAACCCTCTTAACTGAATTTATTTCTTCCAGACTAGAGTCCATAGAGTCCTATTGTCACAAGGATTCAAACCGTTACCACCTGAGGAATGAGACATCTTCTGGGACCCCTAGATAGACAAACTTATGGTCCTAACCTCCACCATCCTGACAGTCAGCAAGCAGGGAAACCTAAGGGTACCACACCACCCCTCACAAGCAGGCAGTAGCCAGAGCAAGAGCAGTCATCACCCTTCATCCCATTGATTTGGGTCCCAACTGCTTGAGGGGAGAATGTTAGGCAGAAAGATAGACATGAATGGGGTGGAAAGAGTAAGGCCAATCCAGAATGACTCAGAGTTAATCAAATGAGGCCCCAAAGCCAGGAATGAGTCTGAGATGCCCAGGGTCACCCCAGATAAACATCAGAGCACAGACACAGCTTCTCATGTCCTCATTTCACCCATCAGGTCAGGCCACGAGGGCCAAGGACTGTCAATCCAGGACTTATGTGCCCCACCAAAAGCAGTGTAGAAAAGGCCCCACGGTAAGCAGTAAGGGCCTGTTGGATACTAGGTGGGAGTCCACTCCATCAAGAAGGGTAATAAACCTGCTTGCTTGACTTTGGTTCCACTTTGACCAGCTTCCCTGTGACACGGAACCAAACCCCTTCCTAGCAGTGTATTTATTTCTGGTCACATTCCCAAGCATAAAGTGGCAGTAAATATCCCTTTATTCTGGGTGCAGTCATTAGTGGAGACAAGGTTAAGAATGTGTTACAGATGCTTTAGAAAAATTGAACTAGCTGCCCTTCTCTGTGTCAGGGAGGAGGAACAATGTTCCCCCTACCATTCTAGGTTCTCCGCAGAGACAGCCATGTCATAAAAAGATTAACAGGAGAAAAACACATTAAATGCTGTATGCCTCCTGCATATGCGGGAAAGTTCCAGGAAAACGGAGTCACTCCCTGAACTCAAGTCGCCACCTTGAATGTCACCTTCAGTTAGAGAAGATATCAGGGGACAGGCGAGCCAATTATGGGAAGTTGTCAGGAAAAGCACAGTAAACAAGGGCATGATTAAGTCTCCACCTTTACTGATAAGAGTTTTTAGAGGTCTTCAGGTGCAGAGAAGATGCCCTTCCAAATGGAGATTCCCTTACAATGCAAATGTCTCTTACAAAAGGATAACTGAGACTTGGTTTTAAGAGCTGCTCCTCTCTGCTGTTTATTTCTATCAGCCTAAAATAATCTTTATGCCAAAGAGGCATATTTTGAAGGGACAAATTATGCTCTCCTTCACTCAGTGCCCCAAATGAAACATGAGCACTGTGCCAGAACATAGTGACTCTTGGAACTCCCTGTTATGAAAAGGTTCAAGTTATTGGCCTCTACTTGGTGTGCTGGTGAACTCACATGAAGGATTCAGCTGAACCCTTTTCAGTGTATATTCTTGGAGGCTGTCACTTCCCAACACATGGAAACAGGCCAGTCTTATTCAACCATGAGGTCATCCTCACATTGAGAATCAGAGATTGTTAAATTCTGATTTACCCCAAACTCTGATATTTTATTTCCCTTATGAATACATATACATAGCCTATACAGAGTGAACATTATTAGAGTCCTGCTCTTGGGAGTTTAAAGGAATTTGTACTGGCTGTGAAGGACGTCAGTCATCAGTCTAGGAGGCAATGGAAATCTTTTCACTTTGTATTGAGCTTAGTTTTCATGGCAAGTCAATTTCTGTGGAAGATCACAGCTGTTTGGGGCCTATGGAAAAATTACTATTGAGGGAATCATTGTGTATCTTTTGGGAACTACACTGGCTATTTTGTTCCAACTGCTCCTCTCGCCATTACATACAGATCCAATTGGAATGAAAGTGTAATTGGCAGAAAGGTGAAAATCATTAACATTTGCTGTTTGCTTGGTCACTTACTGTCTGGATGGTGAGTGTACTGTACCTGTCTTAGCTGCCATGTAAGATGGATTGTGAAGCTCAAAATAAAGAACACAAAAGAAGCTTTACACCAAATTTAAATGGTTACAGCCTGGAAATACAAGAAATGCAACATTTTTTAATCTAGACTTTTAACAAAAAGATAATTGCTATATCAGAAACAAAGATATTAGGATAGGGTTCTTGTAAAAAGGGTTCATATTTACAACAGAACAAATATAAACAATTTGGGAAAAGCAGAGAAAATTGAGATTATCCACTACCAGCACCACTTCCACAGTTAATGTGAATTAAGAGCTAAGCATTCTACATCTATTACCATATTTAAGTCTCTAAAAAGAGGAGGTTATTGTTACTTTACAGAAGAGTATATTGAGAAGTTTGAAAAATTGAGGAATTTAGCATGACACTAAAACTTCTGACTTACCAGAAGAGGTGAGTTTATTTTTTTAAATTTCAGGTCCCTGTGTATCTTCAGTTGATGAATTACAGGCCATTTAGAAAGAGGTCTAGAGCACCAATCTCAGGGGCAGATTTATACATCATCAGTGACTACCAAACCTTCGGGGTTTTATCTACACAGAAGAGTTTGAGCAGAATGGAAGAGGGAAAAATAAAGACAATCATGTCTGAGATGTGCATTCCTCCCCAGAAGAACCCAGCTTCCAGTGATCTGGGTTCCTGGGCTTGTTAGGAAACAGAGCTGAGTGTCTGCCTTAGAAAGGCCACAAGTTAAGAGAAAAGTTCCTGTATGTTTATGTTTTCTTCTAAGTTCCATCAATTAGCTCATCCCTTGAGGAGCAAGCAGAAGCTACACTGAAAATCATCAGCTACTCTGCAGCACAGAATCCCAGGTCATGACTTCTGAACACTCTTAAATGACAGGATTGAGTTTAATGATTAGTGAGTGAGTGCTTCTTTCAGATGAATTATCTATTTTGTATAGTCAGCACTTCATATATTAATCTTTAATAATTTTATTTATTTTGCAGAAATAATCTATTCCATATTGCAATTTTTAAAAAGTCTCTTTATAGTTAGTCTTTCTGTGAAAGACTCCATTATTGAAACCTATGGTATCAAGTATGCGAAAAATGGAAGTACCAAGTTTCAGTTTCCCAAGCAGGCTAACTGCCACTTCACTTCTTTAAAGGTAGCAAAAGCTACTATTAAAACCTGGGGAGAAAAATAAAATTGGTGCACATATCTAGCAACAGAGGTGGCTGGAAATAGTAGGACCAATGTACAACAATCAAAAATAGCAGAAAAAATTAATTTAGCCAATGATTAATTAAATAAGTTATGAATCTGAGTTAACCAGCTAAGATAGTATTTACTTATGATAATAAAATGTCCATTTCCTGAAGAAGTGGAAACTGTTATTACCTGTATTATTGACTATGTACTGTTCATCATGTAGTCATTCTAAAATCAGCAAATCATGTTAAAATATCAAAGTGACCTTTTTGTCTCTTTAGACTTTATATTTCAGATTACATTATCAGCAAATGGAATGATATAATTTCCATCTATATATATATATTATCAATCTGAATTACTCTAGATCAAAACTGGGTTCTCTATTGAACTTCCTTGTTTAGGAATAGACACTAAATAGGTAACAGTGAGTCTTGTTCTTAGTTGTAAATGAACTTTCATTGATGTTTGCACATTTAATTCATTAAGAAATGATTATTACTAATAAAAAATGAATTCATTCACAAATAGTCTTTTGCAAGCAGAAATAGTTAAAATCCTAAATATTCTTAAGGCATAGATTAGCCATTTGCCACATTTAAAAAAGTCATTTTAGCATAGAAAATGCTGAAGTGATGACAGTTTCCATCTGTGATGTCTGAGGTGTGAAGGAAATGTGTTGTACTTTTTTCTGCCTTGTGTGAAAGTGACCTGGCTTCTAAATGAAGAAAATATTTCCACACAGCTGCAGTGCAAGGATATTTCTGGAATGGGCACAGAAATCATCTTCATTTTTAAAGGTCTTTAAATTTGGAGTATAATTTCACCAGAATTATACATTTGCACATCAATTCACAATTTCCCAGGTATTTTGCTTTCATTATCTCAACTGAATTTCACAGAACCCTGAAAAGAGGAACAAAGATAAAATCTCCATCTGTAAAAATTATTTTAATTTTTGGAATAAAATCATACTTTTTGCTTGTGTGGAATTTCTGAACATTCACAAAATTTATTTGAAAAAATTAAAAGAATCTTGACATCCCTATATATAGATAATCAAAGTAAATATTTCCATGTGTAAACTTAAAGAGCTTTTACTAGTAATATTCAAAACTATATATGATGATTTGTAAGCTGCTTTTTTCATATACTATTAACATTTTATATCCATTAATTAGGTACATACATGATTTTTAATGTCTGTTCATTTGACCCTGAAATATAATCAGTATTTAAACATACCGTTTTAGGAAATTAAAATGGCTAGACAGCCAACCACAGTGAGGTAAGATGGGTACTCTTATTATTACTATTTAAAACAGTTGAAGAGTGTTAAATAATTTTAAAATATTCCTCAGATATGTAGAGCTGAATTTTGTATACACTCAAAACAGTTCTTTACAACAAAACAGAGTGGAGGCTAAGAAATTACTGGCTGAATTTTTGAAGTGTGAGCACTCAATATAGATACCTTTGAATCTAAAGTGAATTGAAGGATAATATTTGGCTAGGAAGAAATTCCATTTTGGCCTTTTGTCTCACACAATTTCCTTCATTTTCCTCATAAACACACATTAGTTTGGTTTGCCAGAATCAACCTCACAATTAATAAAGATAGTTGGATTATTTCTAAATCTGTAGGGCAACTCCCATTGATTACTTTTGTTACCTTTGGATTTCAATACCTTGATTGAAAGGCCACCTTTAAAAGAAATCAAAATTGGAGTTTAATCCTGACTTATACTACCTTAAAATTTTTCTGTTACTTCTTGTTTTGTCTAAGGTTTTCAAATGCTGTGTAGACACACTCTCATTAAGTCTTAGGGGATACCTGGACACCAGTTGTAGGACAGGTTTTCCTATTACTCTCACTTCCCATGAAATGGAGGCCCTGGGGAGTTCCATGACTTGCCCAAGGCTGTAGACTGAAGCCAGAGTGTCTGAAAATGGACTCCAGATCCTGGGCTCCCTTTCCAAATGGCATTTTCTCTGCAATAAGTAACATTGCTGTTCTGGAAGCTGACTCTTTGATCATGTTTTATGCAGAAGAATTCAAATTACTATTGAGTTGCACAGTGTTATGATACTAATTTTATATGGAGGCTGAATATACTTATGAAACACATGAAATGCAGCACTCTTGATCTATTTGTTTTGCCCTATTAATGATCTTTGGGGATTAATCTGTGGTTGATATGTTTATGGACACTGGCATTTATTATTAAGGAGACTGAAATGGCAGTGTCCCCTGATTCACAATTCCATCACCCATTGTATATGGGCATGGGCAGAGTTTAGACAAGTTAAATAAAAGATTGTTCCTAGTTGGACACACTTGGTGACTCATCAGAAAAATCGCACACTAAATGGTGTAAGTTCTTTAAATCAAGTAAAGACAATTCTGAAAACACACTTGGAGAAACAAATGAGGGTTTTCTTATTTGAATTTAGCTCCCTCCACTCATTTTAAAATCAACAAGAAAGGTAACTTTCTTTTTAATAATGGGCTTCCACTGCGACTTCACAGTATGAAGTCATAAGTCTCTGTTTGTGGCATCATAATCATTTCCATAACAATTAATGGAGATATCAGAGCTCCAAACAAATATTTATAGAGGAAAATCAATAGGAAGATTACCCAGATTAAGGAGAAATCATAATTAAAATGTAAATGTTTATTAAATAATCATTCAGCCAATGATTTCTAGAATAAAGGATAGAAATTGAAAAAAAGAATAAAATGGAAATATATCAATGAAAGGTTATTTTATAGATTATTTTAAATACAGATGGGTATATATTTCTTAATATAGCTGAGGATGCTTTTAGGGAGGAAGAAATTACCTCTACCCCTCAAGGTTCTTCTATCTGGTCTAAGAATCAAACTGACATAAGATCAACAGCAGAAAAAGTTTAATTACATACATATGGTAAAGCCATAGACATGGGTTCCAAAGAGTCAGGGAGAGAGGAAAATATGTCACCCTCAACCAAGGAGAAGGGATGGGATCTGAGACTCCAAAGAAATAGGGAAGAAAGTCACAGGAATAGGGCAGAGTGAACGTTTGGTAAGCAAAATACTTGATGGGCCACACAGACACAATGGGGCACAGAGAGCAATTTTAACAGACTTTGTCACACTCTATCCTAGTTTACATTATAATGTAGCTCCTATGGTGATAGCTCTCCTTCTGGAGTAGTTCCTCCATAGAAATTTTAGGCAGCTGGGTTTTGGGTGTCAAAGTATTTTCTTGAGTCTTTTGGGCCTTGGTGGTTTTCAGCTCAAAATAATCTGCATGTCACAATGGCACGTCTTGCAGCAGCCTGCCCTTGGTCCCTCTGTTGCTCCAAGAGGTTCACTATGAATTCACTAAGATCGAATAATATTGAGGGTAAAAAGGGGCTCATCCCAAGTTTTATTCTCACAACAGTAGGTTGGGCACTCGACTCCCATCTTCCTGTCTCAGTCTCTGACCCTGTCTCCAGTCTCTGGTCTGCCCCAGGAGCTGCGTCTGCTGGTGGTTCTGTCTCCTCTCCCTCACGCTTCCCTCTGCCCTTCTCAATTGGCTTTCTGCTTCCTAGCATGGGGCTCTGCAGCTTCCCCTTGCACTCCTAGCACCAGGTGGAACTCTGTGGGTGGGTGTCTATGGTGAATGGCCATACATCCTTTGCTGTACAGAAGCTTTTTAGTTTGATACAGTTCCATGTATTCATTTTTGCTTTTGTTTCCCTTGCTCAAGGAGATGCTTCAGGAAAAAGTTGCTCATGTTTATATTCAGGAAATTTTTGCCTATATTGTCTTTGAAGAGTTTTATGGTTTCATGACTTACATTCAGGTCTTTGATCCAATTTAAGTTTACTTTTGTGTGTGGGGATAGACAATAATCCAGTTTCATTCTCTTGCATGTAGCTGTCCACTTTTGCCAACACCAATTGTTGAAGAGGTGGTCTTTTCCCCATTGTATATCCATGTCTCCTTTATTGTATATTAATTGACCATATATGCTTGAGTTTATACCTGGGCTCTCTAGTCTGTTCCATTGGTGTATGGGTTTGTTCTTCTGTCAGTACCAAATTTTCTTGATTACTGTGGCTTTGTAGTAGAGCTTGAAGTAAGGGAGTGTAATTACCCCTGCTTTATTCTTCCTTTTCAGGATTGCTTTGGCTATTTGGGGTCCTTTATCATTCCATATGAATTTTAGAACTATTTTCTCTAGTTCATTTCAGAATGCTGTAGGTATTTTGATAGGGATTGCATTGAATCTCTAGATGGGTTTAGGCAGGATGGCCATTTTGACAATATTAATTCTTTCTAGCCAGAAGCATGGGATGAATTTCCATTTATTAGTGTCCTCTGTAATTTCTCTTAAGAGTGTCTTGTAGGTTTCAGAGTATAAATCTTTCACTTCCTTGGTTAGGTTTATTCCTAGGTATTTTATTCTTTTTGATGCAATTGTGAATGGAATTGTTTTCCTGATTTCTCTTTCTGCTGGTTCATCATTAGTTTATAGGAATGCAATATATTTCTGTGTATTAATTTTGTATCCTGCAACTTTGCTGAATTCAGATATTAGATCTACTAGCTTTGGGGAATGGATTCTTTAGGATTTTTTATCTACTCTATCATGTCATCTGCAAACAGGGACAGTTTGACTTCTTCCTTGCCAATCTGGATGCCTTTTATTTCTTTCTGTTGTCTGATTGCTGTGGCTAGGACCTCCAGAACTATGTTGAGTAAAAGTGGGGAGAGAGGAAAGATGGCAGCATGAGAGGTGAAAGAGAGGCTTTCTCCTAAAACTGTATATAATATGAGACTATAATTAATACAACTAATTCTGAAAGAGCAACAGAAAAGAGGACGGCGCCAGACTGCATACACCTGGAGAAAATAGCAGACTTCATGGAACCAGGTAACATACGAAAGCTGTGGCCCAGTGGGATCCAAGCCCTTCCCCCACCTCAGTTCACCAGCTGCAGGAAGAGAAACAGAGGAGGGGTGGGGCTGGAGGCCTGGGACTTCTGAATACCTAACTCTGGAGATATGCTCTGGGAGTACAAACCTACATGGCGCTTTCATGATACTCTTCATGATTAGGGGATTGGAAAGCTAACACAGGCAAAATTCCTGGAGAGACTAAGATTCCAGCTGCTTGTGGAAAGCAAGGATCCATATCTGGCTGCTCTGGGACAAAAACTTATACCTGTGTGCTTAACCCACTGGTTCAAGCAGTTAAGACAGGCATAGAAGCTGGGACGCAGGTAAAAGCTCTTTCCTTCCCCCAGGCACCAATACTGCTCCCCTGTGACCCCCGACATTGCTTCACAGGCTGAGCAGCTCCAGAGAGTTGAGTTTCTGGACACTAGAGGGCGCCATACACAAATATGAAATGCCAGAGGAACCTGGTCTAGAGTAAAATTAATATAAAGCCTGGGAAAGATGATATGAACCTCACGATTCTTCCTGAAAGGGAGTTCAAAATAAAAATCATTACATGATAATGGAGGTACGAAAAGATATTCAAGAAATCAGGAATGAATTCTGGTTGGAGATCCAATCATTGAAGAGCACAATGGAGGGTATTAAAAGCAGGTTGGATATGATGGAGGAGACAATAAAGGAAACAGAAACTAGAGAAGAGTAGTACAAAGAAGCTGAGGCACAGAGAGAAAAAGTCATCTCTAAGAATGAAAGAATATTGTGAGAACTGTGTGACCAATCCAAACAATATTCGCATTGTAGGGATACCAGAAGAAGAAGAAGAAGAGAGAGAGAAAGGGATAGAAAGTGTCTTTGAGGAGGTAATTGCTGAAAACTTCCCCAATCTGGGGAAGAAGATAGTCTCTCAGACCATGGAGATCCACAGATCTCCCAACATAAGGGACCCAAGGAATAAAACACCAAGACATATAATAATTAAAATGGTAAATATCAAGATTAAGGACAGACTATTAAAAGCAGCCAGAAAGAGAAATAAGATCACATACAAAGGAAATCCCATCAGGCTAACATCAGCCTTCTCAGCAGAAACCTTACAGGCCAGAAGGGAGTGGCATGATGTATTTAATGCCATGAAGCAGAAGGGCCTGGAACCAAGATTACTTTCTTTGGCAAGATTATCATTGAAATTTGAAGGAGGGATAAAACAATTTCCAGATAAGCAAAAGCTGAGAGAATTTACATCCCACAAGCCATCTCTACAGTCTTAGAAAGCAAATGCAAAATTAAATTAACAATCCCCAAAGTCAATCAAGGGATAGACAAAGATTACAGAATATGATACTTAATATATAAAGAATGGAGGAGGAATAAAAAGGAGAAAAAGAAAAGAACCTTTAGATTGTGTTTGTAAAAGCATATTAAGTGAATTAAGTTAGATTCTTAGTAAGGAACTTAACCTTGACCCTTTTGTCACCATGAATCTAAAGTCTGCAATGGCAATGGGTATGTACCTATCAATAATCACCCTAAATGTAAATGTACTGAATGCACGAATCAAAAGCAATAAAGTCATTGAATGAATAAATAAATATGACCCATCTATATGCTGCATACAAGACACTCATCTTAAACCCAAACACAAACACAGACTAAAAGTGAAGGGATGGAAAAAGATATTTCATGCAATTAATAGAAAAAAGCAGGAGTTGCATTACTTGTATCAGACAACATAGACTTCAAAACAAGAAAGTCACAAGAGACAAAGAAGGACAATACATAATGATAAAGGGGTCACTCCAACAAGAACATACTATAATAAATATCTATGCTCCCAACACAGGAGCACCTACATATGTGAAACAAATACTAACTGAATTAAAAAGGGAAATAGAATGCAATGAATACATTCTAGGACACTTCAACACTCCAGTCACTCTGATGGACAGATCAACCAGACAGAAAATAAGTAAGGACACAGAGGCACTGAACAACACATTAGAACAGATGGACCTAACAGACATCTACAGAACCCTATACCCCAAAGCAGCAGAATACACATTCTTCTCAAGTGCACATGGAACATTTTCAAGAATAGATCATATACTAGGCCACAAAAAGAGCCTCAGTAAATTCAAAGACTGAAATTGTACCAACCAGTTTCTCAGACCACAAAGGTATGAAACTAGAAACAAATTACACAAAGAAAATGAAAAATTCAACAAATACATAGAGGCTTCACAATGTGCTTCAAAGTAAACAATAGATGAATGATGAAATAAAAACAGAGATCAAGCAATATATGGAGACAAATGACAACAAATAATTCAACATCACACAATCAGTGGGATGCAGCCCATGGCCATGCTAAGAGGTAAGTATACAATACAGGCCTAATGCAGGAAAGAACAATCCCATATAAGCAGTCTAAACTCACAATTAATGAAACTAGAAAAGGAAGAACAAATGAGGCCCAAAGTCAGTAGAAGGAGGTACATAATAAAGATTAGAGAAGAAGTAAATAAAATTGAGAAGAATAAAACAATAGAAAGTATCAATGAAAGCAAGACCTGGTTCTTCAAAAAAATAAACAAAATAGATAAACCCCTAGCCAGACTTATCAAGAAAAAAAGAGAGTCTACACACATAAACAGAATCAGAAATGCGAAAGGAAAAATAACTATGGACACCACAGAAATACAAAGAATTATTAGAAAATACTATGAAAAATTATATGGTAAAAACTGGATAACCTAGAAGAAATGGACAACTTTCTAGAAAAGTACAACTTTCCAAGGCTGGCCCAGAAAGAAACAGAAAATCTAAACAGACCAATTACCAGCAAAGAAATTGAACTGGTAATAAAAAAACTACCTAAGAACCAAACCCCTGGAACAGTTGGCTTCACTACTGAACTTTATCAAACATTTAGTGAAGCTCTAATACCCGTTCTCCTTAAAGTTTTCCAAAAAATGGAAGAGTAGGGAACACTTCCAAACTCATTCTGAGGCCAGCATCACTGTAATGACAAAACCAGGCAAAGACGCCACAAAAAAAAAGAAAATTACAGACCAATATCCCTAATGAACAATAGATGCAAAAATACTCTACAAAATATAAGCAAACCGAATTCAAAAAATACATCAAAGAAGATCGTCCATCATGATCAAGTGGGATTCATCCCAGGGATGCAAGGATGGTACAACATTTGAAAATCCATCATCATCATCCACCACATCAACAAAAAGGACAAAAAACACATGATCACCTCCACAGTTGCTGAAAAGGCATTCGACAAAATTCAACATCCATTCATGATAAAAACTCTCAACAAAATGGGTATAGAGGGCAAGTACCTCAACATAATAAAGACCATATATGAGAAACCCACAGCCAACATTATACTTAACAGTGAGAAGCTGAAAGCTTTTCCTTTAAGATCAGGAACAGGACAAGGATGCCCTCTCTCCCCTCTATTTTTTAAAATTTTTTGTTAAGGTATGATTGATATATACTCTTATGACGGTTTCACATGAAAAAACATGTTTACTACATTTACCGATATATTCAAGTCCCCACCCATACCCCATTGCAGTCACTGTCCATCACTGCAGAAAGATGCCACAGATTCACTACGTGCCTTCTCTGTGCTACAAGTGATCCCCCACACCATGTGTACTAAACATAATACCCCTCAATTCCCTTCTCCCGCCCTCCCCACCTGCTCTCCCATAGCCCTCCCCTTTGGTAATCACTAGTTCATTCGTGGAGTCTCTGAGTCTGCTACCATTTTGTTCTTTCAGTTTTTCTTTGTTGTTATACTCCACAAGTAAAGGAAATCATTTGATATTTGTTTTTCTCCACCTGGCTTATTTCACTGAGCATAATGTCCTCCAGCTCCATCCATGTTGTTGCAAATGTTAGGATTTTTTCTTTCTTAAGGCTGAATAGTATTCCATTGTGTATATGTACCTCATATTTTTTATTCATTCATCTACTAATGGACACTTAGGTTGCTTCCATATCTTGGCTATTGTAAAAAGTGCTGCGATAACCATAGGGATGCATATGTCTTTTTGAGTCTGAGAAGTTGTATTCTTTGGGTAAATTCCAAGGAATGGGATTCCCAGGTTAAATGGTATTTCTATTTTCAGTTTTTTAAGGAACCTCCATATTGCTTTCCACAATGGTTGAACTGGCTTACATTCCCACCAGCAGTGTAGGAGGGTTCCCCTTTCTCTGCATCCTTACCAGCATTTGTTGCTCTTAGTCTTTTCAATGCTGGCCATCCTTATTGGTGTGAGATGATACCTCATTGTGATTCTAATTTGCTTTTCCCTGCTGATTAGTGATGTGGAGCACCTCTTCATGTGTCTGTTTTCCATCTGAATTTTTTCTCAGGAGAAATGTCTCTTCATATACTCTGCCTATTTGTTAACTGGGTTATTTGCTCTATGGGTGTTGAGGTGTGTAAGTTCTTTATGTATTTTGGATGTTAACCACTTGTCGGATATGTCATTTACAAATATATTCACCCATACTGTATGATGCCTTTTTGTTCTGTTGATGGTGTCCTTTGCCATATAGAAACTTTTTAGTTTGATGTAGTCCCATGAGTTTATTTTTGCATTTGTTTCCCTTACTTGAGGAGATGCACTCAGGAAGAAGTTGCCCATGCTTATATTCATGAGATGTTTTCCTACGTCGTCTTCTAAGAGATTTATGGATTCATGACTTACATTCAGGTCTTTAATCTATTACGAGTTTTGATCTGTTGAAGGTGTTCATGTTGTGGAATGGGACGGAATGGGGTGTAATGTGACAAAATAGAGGGTACTGGGAGGTTTTGGAGTAGAATGGGGCATTATTTGAGGGAGTGGAATGCAATGGAATGTTGGTGAGTGCGAGTGGAATATTAACGAGTGTTATACAACATCATGGCATGGTAATGGAAGGCAATTTGGTGCAATAGAACGTGATGGAATGTAACGGAATGTTGTGGAATTGGATGGAATGTGACGCAATAGAGGGTTCCAGAAGGGTGTGCAGTGGAGTGGGTCATTATGTGAGGGAATGGAATGCTATGGAATGCGATGGAATGTTGGGGAGTGCGAGTGGAATATTAACGAGTGTTATAGAATGTGAAGGAATGGTAACTGGATGCAATGTGACACAATAGAACGTGGTGGAATGGAATGGAATATTGTGGAGTGGGGTGGCATGGTGTGGAATGTGATGCAATAGAGGGTACTGGAAGGGTTTTGAGTGGAATAGGGCATTATGTGAGGGGATGGAATGGTATGGAATGCAATGGAATGTTGGGGACAGCTAGTGTCACCTGAATAAGTGGAGTGGAATGCAATGAAATAGTAATGTGACACATAGAATGCAATAGAACGTGGTGGAATGGAATGTTGTGGAATGGACTAGAATGTGATGCAATAGAGGATATCAGAAGGGTTTGGAGGGGAATGGGGCATTATGTGAGGGAATGGAAAGCAATGGAATTTTGAGGAGAGCGAGTGGGATGTTAATGAGTGGAATGTAACATCGTGGAATGGTAATGGGACACAATAAAACACAAAAGAAAGTGGAGTGAAATGGAATGTTGTGGAATGGGGTGGAATATGATGCAATAGACAGTACTGGAAGGGTTTAGAGTGGAATGGGGTATTATTTGGGGGCATGGAATGCTATGGAATGAAATGCAATACTGTAGAGAGCAAGTGGTATATTAATGAGTGGAATGGGACATCACGGAATAGTAATGGGATGTAATGTGATGCAATAGAACGTGGTGGAATGGAATGGAAAGTTGTGTAGTGGTGTGGAATGTGATGCAATAGTACTGGAAGAGTTTGTAGTGGAATTTGGCATTATTTGAGGGAATGGAAAGCTATGGAATGCAACCGAATGTTGGGAAGAGCAAGTGGAACATTAACAAGTGAAATGTAGCATCATAGAAAGGTAATGGGACATAATGTGATGCAATAGAACATGGTGTAATGGAATGCAATGTTGTGGAATGTGGTGTATTGGCATGGAATGTGACTCAATAAAGTGTACTGGAAGGGTTCAGAGTGGAATGGGGTGTTATATGACTGAATGGAATGCTACGGAAGGTATTGCAATGTTGCAGAGAGCAAGTAGAGCATTAACAAATGGAATGGAATGTCGTGGAAAGGTAATGGGATGAAGTGTCACTCAATAGAATGCAACAGAACATGGTGGAATGGAATGGAATGTTGTGGAATGGAGAGAAATCTGATGCAATAGAGGGTATCCCAAGGGTTGGCAGTGTAATGGTGTGTTATTTGAGGGAAGGAAATGCTATGGAATGCAACAGAATGTTGGGGAGAGTGAGTGGTACATTAACGAGTGGAATGGAATGTCATGGAATGATAATGGGAGGCAATGTGACACAATAGAACGTGATGGAATGGAGTAGAATGTTGTGGAATGGGGTGGAATGTGACACAAGGGAGGGTCCCAGAGGGTTTATATTAGAATGGTGTGTTTAGTTTGTGTGTGTTATCCATGTCTTTGTGTTTGTGGGTGTTTATTTGTGTTTGTTGTGGTTATTCCTTCAGTGTGTGTT
The DNA here is from genome assembly GCF_030020395.1 of Manis pentadactyla. Classification (NCBI taxonomy): domain Eukaryota; kingdom Metazoa; phylum Chordata; class Mammalia; order Pholidota; family Manidae; genus Manis; species Manis pentadactyla. Next base: position 29,069,334 of record NC_080037.1, read on the forward strand.
GCGTGTGGCTTTATGTGTTGTATATAGTGGTTGCATTGGACTGTGTGTTGTGTTGTTAATGCAGGGTGTTGTGGGTGTTATGAGCTGTGATGTTTGTGTGTGATGTTTGTGTGTGTTTGAAGTATTGTTCAGTGATTTGTGTATTATTTTGTGTGTTGTGTTAACATATTGATGTGTTTCTTTTAATGTGTGTGTTGTGTGTGTCATATTTGTGCTGTGCGTCTTTTTTGTGATGTGCTTTGTGTTTGTTGGCTTTTGTGTAATGTGTGAAGTGCATTGTTTTCCTTTTGTTTATATGGTAGGGCATGTTTTGTGGTGTTTGTGATTGTGTGTCTATTCTCTATTGTGTTACATTTTGCGTGCTGAGTTATTGTGTGTTTTTTGTTGTGATGTCTTTGATCTGTTGGTTTAATGTGTGTGGCCGTGTTTATGTGGTTGTGTGTTTCCTGTGTGTTGTGTTCTTTCTGTGTTGTGACTGTTGTGTATGTGATGTGTGCAGTTGGTTACTTTTTTGTTTGTAGTGTAAGTTCTGTGTGAATTTGCGGAGTTCTGTGTGAGTGGTGTGGTTGTGGACGGTTCTGTGTTGGTTGTTGTGTGCTTGGAGTGTGTCTTTGTGTATTGTATGTTTGGCGTCCTTTGTGCAGCTTGTTGTGCTTGTGGTTGGGAATGTTATGTGTTCTTGAGTGGCTTTCTATTTTACGTTTAGTGTGTGATGGGACTGCACATGTGTCTTGTGATGTGCAATGTATTGTGTTCTCAGTTGCTTGTGTGTTGTGTGTATTCCTTCTTGTTTTGCATACTGTGCGTGTGTTGTGTCATCTGTGAGTTTTACATGTTGTTTGGGATATTAATTGTGTACTGTGTTGCACATGCTTTGTACATATATTCTGCGCTTTGCATCGTGTGCTCTGTGAGAACCTGTGTGCTGTATGTTTTATGTGTGTTTTGTGTGATGTGTGTAGTGTGTGAAATGTGTGTTCCATGAATTCAGTGTTTTCTTTTTATGGTGTGTGTATTTTTACATGTGTTGTGTGTGGTGCATGTTTTGCATGTGATTGTGATATGTGTGTTTGTGTGTGATATGTGTGATATGTATGTGTGGTTGTCTAAGTAATGAGTGTAATTTGTGATGTGCGTACTGTGTGTGCTCATACTTGGAGAGTGTGCCTCACTGTGTGTGCTGTGTTTACTCTGAGAACCGTGGTTCATGTGTATTGTGTGCAGGTATGTGCTCGGTGTGTGTGGTGTTTGTTGTTTAGTGTGAGGTGATGTTTGTGTGTTGAGAGGTTGCATGGAAACTGGTTTTGCGTGTTGTGGGTGATTTGTGTGTGTGTGTGCTGTATGTGTTGTTTTGGCACTTCCCATGTGTGTTGTGTGTGGCTGTGTTCATTGTATGTTTGATGTGTGTTGTTTTATGTGTGTTGTATTGTTTGTGTTTTACGTAGTGTGTGTTGTTTGTGCTAACTGTCGCGATGTACGTTTTTGTGTGTGTTGCATTGTGGGTGCTGTGTTTTGTTTTGTTTCTTTGTTTCATGTCTTCCTGTGTGGGCTGTGTGTTATGTGTTTTTTACTATATATTGTGTGTGTTTGACCTGTGTTGTGCTTTCTGGGTTTGTATATTGTGTAGTGTGCTGTTTGCATTGTTGGTATAAGGTAGTGAATGATTTGTTGTGTTTGTTTTGTGATTCTGTGTGTATTCTATGTTGCTATGCTGGGTGTGCTGTGTGTTCTTGTGTGTCTTGGGTTGCGTTGTCTGTGATCTGTGGGTCTTTTTTATTCTCTGTGTGTTGTGCGTTGTCCATGTTGTGTGTGTTGTGTATGTACTATATGTATGGGATGGGTTCTTTACTGCTTGTTGAGTACATTGTTCTGCGTACTCTTCTCTGTGTGGCATGCAATGTGTGATGTGTGTGGTTGTGAGTTGTGTGTTGTGTACATTGAGCCTTATAGCAGACTCTACAGGTGACACAGTCCACCGGGCACTGAGGGGACCCTCCCTGAGAGACTGCCAGGCTGCTTTCCCCTTGCAAGCAACTTGCTCCTGTGTGATATGGAAAACGAAGTAAACTGCAGTAGCAGGCTGTCCTCTTTGTACACCCTCTATCTCGCAGACTTCGAAAAGACCTTAGGACTAGGCACACGGGAAGGTGCAGAACAAGATGTTTTGAAATAGCAGCAGTGGAGGCAAGTGAGATTTAGGTTCAGCTTATGTGGGTGAAAGAAAGCAGTGCAGGATGCCCCATTCATGGAATCATTGACATCGCTGCAGTGGATTCTGAAAGTGAGCTTGCAATGTGCTTTCCGTGTGTGTCCTGTGTGCCTTCACTCTAAGCACCTGGTGAAGTCTCCTGTTTAGAACTCTCTTTTGCTGAGCGGCAGATGCTCGCTTCTGGGGCCATTAACATGAGGCCTTGCTGAGGAAGCCTGCGTGTCAGAAAAATGCCAGCATACAATGACTTTGGCTTGGAAGTTCAAAAAATGCTTTTTCCTGCTACTTCCTGGCTGCTTGAGAGAGGAAAAGGTTTGCCTCTGGGGTATGTAAACCGGACTATCGTGTCACAGTCTGAGCTTTGAGAACTGAGTGCACATTGGCTTCAGTCAGCCAGCATCATGTCAGCAAGAGGTGTGTGCAAGCCTCTCCAAAGCCTGGTGGCAGAAGTGCCCTGAGCCTCAGAGCTGCTGTCCTGCAGAGAAGGCTCTGAGGCTGTCTCAGTCCAAGTGGATTGCTTCCCAGACATGCATGTCCAGACTGACAGCTAAACACTGCGGTGGCAAGGTGAGATTCTTACATAGACTTGTACTCCCAGACACAAGAATACTGTGAGGAGGTCTGCGGACAAGCCTCAGGGGAAGAGGCAAGAGGAAGTTGCTTTCCGCACAGCACTGGAAGCAGGACGGATGGGCGTTCTGTTCAACAGGTGAAAAGCAGGGAGGAACAGCAGCGTCGGTCAAGTGAGCTCCCCCTTGTGGCTAGTGGAGCTTAATTCAAACCTGCGATGGAAACTGTGCTGGGGATGACTGAGCTCTAACTTCACGATCTGACACTTTCAGTCACTTTCTCCTAACTCGCACACGGTGGAATGGCCAAACGTAGGTGTGCAGGGTGTCCTCTCTGAAATCTAGCTTAAGTCCAAGAGATACGTGTGCTGAGAAGAGGACTGGCAACTAGTTCAAGGGAAGATGCTGTTGGGACTCCTTCAGCTGATCATCCCCCCATCAGAACAAAGCGTTTCTCTGGGCCAGAGCTCTATCAGCCTGAACCAACCATGTGCAGCACAGCTCTCTCTTTGTGATCTTCAGGGAGAAACCATCCTACGCCATGACTCGAAAGCTAAATGCTTAAGGGCCGTCCTAAGACTTCTGCATTCGAGCACCCTGAAGAAGGCCTTTCGTGCTTGGCTCTCTCCTCCACAGGTTTGGAATCATCCGGGAGGTCCTGGATTCCTGAGGGCGCTGGAAGAGGACGCAAAAGGCCACCTCATCCCTTTAGTAGCGATGCCATGATGACGCCTCGGCTGTCAAGAGTCGGAAACTGCTGCAGGAGAGCCTGATTGCCAGACTTTGCTGGGGAAGCATTCCACCGGGCACTGAGGTGCCCCTCCCTGAGAGAACTCTCGGTTGCTTTTGCCTTGCATGCTCTTTGCTCCTGTGTGGTGCGGAAAACAGCAAACATAGCAGCGGAAGGCGGTGCTCTCTGTACGCCCTCTATCTCAAAGAGGTAAGTGGGCTTGGGATAGGCATTCGCACTAGCCACATGGGAAGCTGCAGAACAAGAAGCTTTGAAATAACAGCAGTGGACGCAGGTCAGCTTTGGATTCAGCTTACGTGGGTGAAAGAATGCAGGGCAGAGCGTCCCATTCGAGGAATCATTGACGTCGTTGCAGTGGATGCCGAAACTGAGCTTGCGATGTGCTTTCCGCGTCTGTCCTGTGTGCCTGCACTCCAGGCACCTGAGTGAACACTGCTGTGTAGAGTGCTCCTCGGCCGAGCGCAGATGCTCGTCTGTGGGGCCACTAACGTGAGGCCTTTCTGAGGAAGCCTGGCTGTCAGTGAGATGCCCGCATACAACGAATTTAGCCTGCAATGTGCTTGCCGTGTCTGTCCTGTGTGCCTGCACTCTAGGCGCCTGAGTGAAGTCTCCTGTGAAGAGGTGTCTCCTGCTGTGCAGCGGTGGGCGCTCGCTTGTGTGGCCACTAACGAGAGGCTTTGCTGTGGAAGCCTGGCTGCCAGGAAGACGCCCGCATAAAACGAATTCAGCCCGCAATGTGGTTTCTATGTCTGTCCTGGGTGCCTGCCCTCTAGGCGCCTGAGTGAAGTCTCCTGTGTAGAGCTCTCTCTAGCTGAGCGGCGGCGGGTGCTCGCCTGTGTGGCCGTTAAATACGTGAGGCCCCGCTGCGGAAGCCCGGCTGTCGGAAGGAAGCGCGCATACAACGAATTTAGCTTGGAAGTTTAAATTGTTGCTTTTTTTCTGCTACTTCCTGGCTGCTTCAGAGAGGCCCAGGGTTGTCTCTGGGGGGTGTGTGTGGGTGGCGGTGGGTGTATGTATGTCGGCCTCACAGTCTGAGCATTGAAAGCGAAGTGCCCATTCGCTTCAGTCCCCGAGCATCATGGCAGCAAGATGTGTGCAAGCCTCTCCAAAGCCTGGTGGCAGAAGTGCCCTGAGCCTCAGAGCTGCTGTCCTGCAGAGAAGGCTCTGAGGCTGTCTCAGTCCAAGTGGTTTGCTTCCCAGACACGCATGTCCAGACTGACAGCTAAACACTGCTGTGGCGAGGTGAGCTTCTTACATATACTTGTCCTCCCAGACACAAGAACACTGTGAAGAGGTCTGCTGCCCAGCCTCAGGGGAAGAGGCAGAGAACGCTGCTTTCCGCACAGCACTGGAAGCAGGACGGATGGGCGTTCTGCTCAACAGGGGAAAAGCAGGGAGGAACAGCAGCGTCGGTCAAGTGAGCTCCCCCTTGTGGCTAGTGGAGCTTAATTCAAACCTGCGATGGAAATTGTGCTGGGGATGACTGAGCTCTAACTTCACGATCTGACACTTTCCGTCACTTTCTCCTAACTCACACACGGTGGTGGGATGGCCAAAAAAACATAGGTGTGCAGGGTGTCCTCTCTGAAATCTAGCTTAAGTCCAAGAGATACGTGTGCTGGGAATAGGACTTGCAACTAGTTTAAGGGAAGATGCCGTTGGGACTCCTTCAGCTGCTCATCCCCTCATCAGAACAAAGCGTTTCTCTGGGCCAGAGCTCTATCAGCCTGAACCAACCACGTGCAGCACAGCTCTCTCTTTGTGATCTTCAGGTCAGGGAGAAACCATCCTACGCCGTGACTCGAAAGCTAAATGCTTAAGGGCCGTCCTAAGACTTCTGCATTCAAGCACCCTGAAGATGGCATTTCGTGCTTGGCTCTCTCCTCCACAGGTTTGGAATCATCCGGGAGGTCCTGGATTCCTGAGGGCGCTGGAAGAGGACGCAAAAGGCCACCTCATCCCTTTAGTAGCGATGCCATGATGACGCCTCGGCTGTCAAGAGTCGGAAACTGCTGCAGGAGAGCCTGATTGCCAGACTTTGCTGGGGAAGCATTCCACCGGGCACTGAGGTGCCCCTCCCTGAGAGAACTCTCGGTTGCTTTTGCCTTGCATGCTCTTTGCTCCTGTGTGGTGCGGAAAACAGCAAACATAGCAGCGGAAGGCGGTGCTCTCTGTACGCCCTCTATCTCAAAGAGGTAAGTGGGCTTGGGATAGGCATTCGCACTAGCCACATGGGAAGCTGCAGAACAAGAAGCTTTGAAATAACAGCAGTGGACGCAGGTCAGCTTTGGATTCAGCTTACGTGGGTGAAAGAATGCAGGGCAGAACGTCCCATTCGAGGAATCATTGACGTCGTTGCAGTGGATGCCGAAACTGAGCTTGCGATGTGCTTTCCGCGTCTGTCCTGTGTGCCTGCACTCCAGGCACCTGAGTGAACACTGCTGTGTAGAGTTCTCCTCGGCCGAGCGCAGATGCTCGTCTGTGGGGCCACTAACGTGAGGCCTTTCTGAGGAAGCCTGGCTGTCAGGGAGATGCCCGCATACAACGAATTTAGCTGCAATGCGCTTGCCGTGTCTGTCCTGTGCGCCTGCACTCTAGGCGCCTGAGTGAAGTCTCCAGGGAAGAGGTGTCTCCTGCTGTGCGGCGGCGGGCGCTCGCTTGTGTGGCCACTAATGAGAGGCCTTGCTGTGGAAGCCTGGCTGCCAGGAAGACGCCCGCATACAACGAATTCAGCCCGCAATGTGGTTTCTATGTCTGTCCTGGGTGCCTGCCCTCTAGGCGCCTGAGTGAAGTCTCCTGTGTAGAGCTCTCTCTAGCTGAGCGGCGGCGGGTGCTCGCCTGTGTGGCCGTTAAATACGTGAGGCCCCGCTGCGGAAGCCCGGCTGTCGGAAGGAAGCCCGCATACAACGAATTTAGCTTGGAAGTTTAAAAAGTGGCTTTTTTTCTGCTACTTCCTGGCTGCTTCAGAGAGGCCCAGGGTTGTCTCTGGGGGGGGGGGGGCGGCGGGTGTATGTATGTCGGCCTCACAGTCTGAGCATTGAAAGCGAAGTGCCCATTCGCTTCAGTCCCCGAGCATCATGGCAGCAAGAGGTGTGTGCAAGCCTCTCCAAAGCCTGGTGGCAGAAGTGCCCTGAGCCTCAGAGCTGCTGTCCTGCAGAGAAGGCTCTGCGGCTGTCTCAGTCCAAGTGGTTTGCTTCCCAGACACGCATGTCCAGACTGACAGCTAAACACTGCTGTGGCGAGGTGAGCTTCTTACATATACTTGTCCTCCCAGACACAAGAACACTGTGAAGAGGTCTGCGGCCCAGCCTCAGGGGAAGAGGCAAGAGGAAGTTGCTTTCCGCACAGCACTGGAAGCAGGACGGATGGGCGTTCTGTTCAACAGGTGAAAAGCAGGGAGGAACAGCAGCGTCGGTCAAGTGAGCTCCCCCTTGTGGCTGGTGGAGCTTAATTCAAACCTGCGATGGAAATTGTGCTGGGGATGACTGAGCTCTAACTTCACGATCTGACACTTTCAGTCACTTTCGCCTAACTCGCACACGGTGGAATGGCCAAACGTAGGTGTGCAGGGTGTCCTCTCTGAAATCCAGCTTAAGTCCAAGAGATACGTGTGCTGAGAAGAGGACTGGCAACTAGTTCAAGGGAAGATGCTGTTGGAACTCCTTCAGCTGATCATCCCCCCATCAGAACAAAGCGTTTCTCTGGGCCAGAGCTCTATCAGCCTGAACCAACCATGTGCAGCACAGCTCTCTCTTTGTGATCTTCAGGGAGAAACCATCCTACGCCATGACTCGAAAGCTAAATGCTTAAGGGCCGTCCTAAGACTTCTGCATTCGAGCACCCTGAAGAAGGCCTTTCGTGCTTGGCTCTCTCCTCCACAGGTTTGGAATCATCCGGGAGGTCCTGGATTCCTGAGGGCGCTGGAAGAGGACGCAAAAGGCCACCTCATCCCTTTAGTAGCAATGCCATGATGACGCCTCGGCTGTCAAGAGTCGGAAACTGCTGCAGGAGAGCCTGATTGCCAGACTTTGCTGGGGAAGCATTCCACCGGGCACTGAGGAGCCCCTCCCTGAGAGAACTCTAGGTTGCTTTTGCCTTGCATGCTCTTTGCTCCTGTGTGGTGTGGAAAACAGCAAACATAGCAGCGGAAGGCGGTGCTCTCTGTACGCCCTCTATCTCAAAGTGGTAAGTGGGCTTGGGAATAGGCATTCGCACTAGCCACGTGGGAAGCTGCAGAACAAGAAGCTTTGAAATAACAGCAGTTGGACGCAGGTCAGCTTTGGATTCAGCTTACGTGGGTGAAAGAATGCAGGGCAGAGCGTCCCATTCAAGGAATCACTGTCGTCGTTGCAGTGGATGCCGAAACTGAGCTTGCGATGTGCTTGCCGTGTCTGTCCTGTGCGCCTGCACGCTAGGCGTCTGAGTGAAGACTGCTGTGTAGAGTTCTCCTCGGCCGAGCGCAGATGCTGGTCTGTGTGGCCATTAACGTGAGGCCTTGCTGTGGAAGCCTGGCTGTCGGGGGGAAAAAAGCCCGCATACAACGAATTTAGCTTGGACGTTTAGAAAGTCGCTTTCTTCCTGCTACTTCCCGGCTGCTGCAGAGAGGCCCAGGGTCGTCTCTGGGGCGGTACGTCTGTCGGCCTCCCGTGCCACAGTCTGAGCATGGAAAGCGAAGTGCCCATTCGCTTCAGTCCCCGAGCATCATGGCAGCAAGAGGTGTGTGCAAGCCTCTCCAAAGCCTGGTGGCACAAGTGCCCTAAGCCCTCAGAGCTGCTGTCCTGCAGAGAGGGCTCTGAGGCTGTCTCAGTCCAAGTGACTTTTTTGCTTCCCAGACATGCATGTCCAGACTGACAGCTAAACACTGCTGTGGCGAGGTGAGCTTCTTACATATACTTGTCCTCCCAGACACAAGAACACTGTGAAGAGGTCTGCTGCCCAGCCTCAGGGGAAGAGGCAGAGAACGTTGCTTTCCGCACAGCACTGGAAGCAGGACGGATGGGCGTTCTGCTCAACAGGCGAAAAGCAGGGAGGAACAGCAGCGTCGGTCAAGTGAGCTCCCCCTTGTGGCTAGTGGAGCTTAATTCAAACCTGCGATGGAAATTGTGCTGGGGATGACTGAGCTCTAACTTCACGATCTGACACTTTCCGTCACTTTCTCCTCACTCACACACGGTGGTGGGATGGCCAAAAAAACGTAGGTGTGCAGGGTGTCCTCTCTGACACCCAGCTGAAGTCCAAGAGATACGTGTGCTGGGAATAGGACTTGCAACTAGTTTAAGGGAAGATGCCGTTGGGACTCCTTCAGCTGCTCATCCCCTCATCAGAACAAAGCGTTTCTCTGGGCCAGAGCTCTATCAGCCTGAACCAACCACGTGCAGCACAGCTCTCTCCTCTTTGTGATCTTCAGGTCAGGGAGAAACCATCCTACGCCGTGACTCGAAAGCTAAATGCTTAAGGGCCGTCCTAAGACTTCTGCATTCAAGCACCCTGAAGATGGCCTTTCGTGCTTGGCTCTCTCCTCCACGGGCTCGGAATCATCCGGGAGGTCCTGGGTTCCCGAGGGCGCTGGGAGAGGACGCAAAAGGCCACCTCATCCCTTTAGTAGCAATGCCATGATGACGCCCCGGCTGTAAAGAGTCAGAAACGGCTGCAGGAGAGCCTGATTGCCAGACTTTGCTGGGGAAGCATTCCACCGTGCACTGAGGAGCCCCTCCCTGAGAGAACTCTCGGTTGCTTTTGCCTTGCATGCTCTTTGCTCCTGTGTGGTGTGGAAAACAGCAAACATTGCAGCGGAAGGCGGTGCTCTCTGTGCGCCCTCTATCTCAAAGTGGTAAGTGGGCTTGGGAATAGGCATTCGCACTAGCCACGTGGGAAGCTGCAGAACAAGAAGCTTTGAAATAACAGCAGTTGGACGCAGGTCAGCTTTGGATTCAGCTTACGTGGTTGAAAGAATGCAGGGCAGAGCGTCCCATTCAAGGAATCACTGTCGTCGTTGCAGTGGATGCCGAAACTGAGCTTGCGATGTGCTTGCCGTGTCTGTCCTGTGCGCCTGCACGCTAGGCGTCTGAGTGAAGACTGCTGTGTAGAGTTCTCCTCGGCCGAGCGCAGATGCTGGTCTGTGTGGCCATTAACGTGAGGCCTTGCTGTGGAAGCCTGGCTGTCGGGGGGAAAAAAGCCCGCATACAACGAATTTAGCTTGGACGTTTAGAAAGTCGCTTTCTTCCTGCTACTTCCCGGCTGCTGCAGAGAGGCCCAGGGTCGTCTCTGGGGCGGTACGTCTGTCGGCCTCCCGTGCCACAGTCTGAGCATGGAAAGCGAAGTGCCCATTCGCTTCAGTCCCCGAGCATCATGGCAGCAAGAGGTGTGTGCAAGCCTCTCCAAAGCCTGGTGGCACAAGTGCCCTAAGCCCTCAGAGCTGCTGTCCTGCAGAGAGGGCTCTGAGGCTGTCTCAGTCCAAGTGACTTTTTTGCTTCCCAGACATGCATGTCCAGACTGACAGCTAAACACTGCTGTGGCGAGGTGAGCTTCTTACATATACTTGTCCTCCCAGACACAAGAACACTGTGAAGAGGTCTGCTGCCCAGCCTCAGGGGAAGAGGCAGAGAACGTTGCTTTCCGCACAGCACTGGAAGCAGGACGGATGGGCGTTCTGCTCAACAGGCGAAAAGCAGGGAGGAACAGCAGCGTCGGTCAAGTGAGCTCCCCCTTGTGGCTAGTGGAGCTTAATTCAAACCTGCGATGGAAATTGTGCTGGGGATGACTGAGCTCTAACTTCACGATCTGACACTTTCCGTCACTTTCTCCTCACTCACACACGGTGGTGGGATGGCCAAAAAAACGTAGGTGTGCAGGGTGTCCTCTCTGACACCCAGCTGAAGTCCAAGAGATACGTGTGCTGGGAATAGGACTTGCAACTAGTTTAAGGGAAGATGCCGTTGGGACTCCTTCAGCTGCTCATCCCCTCATCAGAACAAAGCGTTTCTCTGGGCCAGAGCTCTATCAGCCTGAACCAACCACGTGCAGCACAGCTCTCTCCTCTTTGTGATCTTCAGGTCAGGGAGAAACCATCCTACGCCGTGACTCGAAAGCTAAATGCTTAAGGGCCGTCCTAAGACTTCTGCATTCAAGCACCCTGAAGATGGCCTTTCGTGCTTGGCTCTCTCCTCCACGGGCTCGGAATCATCCGGGAGGTCCTGGGTTCCCGAGGGCGCTGGGAGAGGACGCAAAAGGCCACCTCATCCCTTTAGTAGCAATGCCATGATGACGCCCCGGCTGTAAAGAGTCAGAAACGGCTGCAGGAGAGCCTGATTGCCAGACTTTGCTGGGGAAGCATTCCACCGTGCACTGAGGAGCCCCTCCCTGAGAGAACTCTCGGTTGCTTTTGCCTTGCATGCTCTTTGCTCCTGTGTGGTGTGGAAAACAGCAAACATTGCAGCGGAAGGCGGTGCTCTCTGTGCGCCCTCTATCTCAAAGTGGTAAGTGGGCTTGGGAATAGGCGTTCGCACTAGCCACGTGGGAAGCTGCAGAACAAGAAGCTTTGAAATAACAGCAGTTGGACGCAGGTCAGCTTTGGATTCAGCTTACGTGGTTGAAAGAATGCAGGGCAGAGCGTCCCATTCAAGGAATCACTGTCGTCGTTGCAGTGGATGCCGAAACTGAGCTTGCGATGTGCTTGCCGTGTCTGTCCTGTGCGCCTGCACGCTAGGCGTCTGAGTGAAGACTGCTGTGTAGAGTTCTCCTCGGCCGAGCGCAGATGCTGGTCTGTGTGGCCATTAACGTGAGGCCTTGCTGTGGAAGCCTGGCTGTCGGGGGGAAAAAAGCCCGCATACAACGAATTTAGCTTGGACGTTTAGAAAGTCGCTTTCTTCCTGCTACTTCCCGGCTGCTGCAGAGAGGCCCAGGGTCGTCTCTGGGGCGGTACGTCTGTCGGCCTCCCGTGCCACAGTCTGAGCATGGAAAGCGAAGTGCCCATTCGCTTCAGTCCCCGAGCATCATGGCAGCAAGAGGTGTGTGCAAGCCTCTCCAAAGCCTGGTGGCACAAGTGCCCTAAGCCCTCAGAGCTGCTGTCCTGCAGAGAGGGCTCTGAGGCTGTCTCAGTCCAAGTGACTTTTTTGCTTCCCAGACATGCATGTCCAGACTGACAGCTAAACACTGCTGTGGCGAGGTGAGCTTCTTACATATACTTGTCCTCCCAGACACAAGAACACTGTGAAGAGGTCTGCTGCCCAGCCTCAGGGGAAGAGGCAGAGAACGTTGCTTTCCGCACAGCACTGGAAGCAGGACGGATGGGCGTTCTGCTCAACAGGCGAAAAGCAGGGAGGAACAGCAGCGTCGGTCAAGTGAGCTCCCCCTTGTGGCTAGTGGAGCTTAATTCAAACCTGCGATGGAAATTGTGCTGGGGATGACTGAGCTCTAACTTCACGATCTGACACTTTCCGTCACTTTCTCCTCACTCACACACGGTGGTGGGATGGCCAAGAAAACGTAGGTGTGCAGGGTGTCCTCTCTGACACCCAGCTGAAGTCCAAGAGATACGTGTGCTGGGAATAGGACTTGCAACTAGTTTAAGGGAAGATGCCGTTGGGACTCCTTCAGCTGCTCATCCCCTCATCAGAACAAAGCGTTTCTCTGGGCCAGAGCTCTATCAGCCTGAACCAACCACGTGCAGCACAGCTCTCTCCTCTTTGTGATCTTCAGGTCAGGGAGAAACCATCCTACGCCGTGACTCGAAAGCTAAATGCTTAAGGGCCGTCCTAAGACTTCTGCATTCAAGCACCCTGAAGATGGCCTTTCGTGCTTGGCTCTCTCCTCCACGGGCTCGGAATCATCCGGGAGGTCCTGGGTTCCCGAGGGCGCTGGGAGAGGACGCAAAAGGCCACCTCATCCCTTTAGTAGCAATGCCATGATGACGCCCCGGCTGTAAAGAGTCAGAAACGGCTGCAGGAGAGCCTGATTGCCAGACTTTGCTGGGGAAGCATTCCACCGTGCACTGAGGAGCCCCTCCCTGAGAGAACTCTCGGTTGCTTTTGCCTTGCATGCTCTTTGCTCCTGTGTGGTGTGGAAAACAGCAAACATTGCAGCGGAAGGCGGTGCTCTCTGTGCGCCCTCTATCTCAAAGTGGTAAGTGGGCTTGGGAATAGGCGTTCGCACTAGCCACGTGGGAAGCTGCAGAACAAGAAGCTTTGAAATAACAGCAGTTGGACGCAGGTCAGCTTTGGATTCAGCTTACGTGGTTGAAAGAATGCAGGGCAGAGCGTCCCATTCAAGGAATCACTGTCGTCGTTGCAGTGGATGCCGAAACTGAGCTTGCGATGTGCTTGCCGTGTCTGTCCTGTGCGCCTGCACGCTAGGCGTCTGAGTGAAGACTGCTGTGTAGAGTTCTCCTCGGCCGAGCGCAGATGCTGGTCTGTGTGGCCATTAACGTGAGGCCTTGCTGTGGAAGCCTGGCTGTCGGGGGGAAAAAAGCCCGCATACAACGAATTTAGCTTGGACGTTTAGAAAGTCGCTTTCTTCCTGCTACTTCCCGGCTGCTGCAGAGAGGCCCAGGGTCGTCTCTGGGGCGGTACGTCTGTCGGCCTCCCGTGCCACAGTCTGAGCATGGAAAGCGAAGTGCCCATTCGCTTCAGTCCCCGAGCATCATGGCAGCAAGAGGTGTGTGCAAGCCTCTCCAAAGCCTGGTGGCACAAGTGCCCTAAGCCCTCAGAGCTGCTGTCCTGCAGAGAGGGCTCTGAGGCTGTCTCAGTCCAAGTGACTTTTTTGCTTCCCAGACATGCATGTCCAGACTGACAGCTAAACACTGCTGTGGCGAGGTGAGCTTCTTACATATACTTGTCCTCCCAGACACAAGAACACTGTGAAGAGGTCTGCTGCCCAGCCTCAGGGGAAGAGGCAGAGAACGTTGCTTTCCGCACAGCACTGGAAGCAGGACGGATGGGCGTTCTGCTCAACAGGCGAAAAGCAGGGAGGAACAGCAGCGTCGGTCAAGTGAGCTCCCCCTTGTGGCTAGTGGAGCTTAATTCAAACCTGCGATGGAAATTGTGCTGGGGATGACTGAGCTCTAACTTCACGATCTGACACTTTCCGTCACTTTCTCCTCACTCACACACGGTGGTGGGATGGCCAAAAAAACGTAGGTGTGCAGGGTGTCCTCTCTGACACCCAGCTGAAGTCCAAGAGATACGTGTGCTGGGAATAGGACTTGCAACTAGTTTAAGGGAAGATGCCGTTGGGACTCCTTCAGCTGCTCATCCCCTCATCAGAACAAAGCGTTTCTCTGGGCCAGAGCTCTATCAGCCTGAACCAACCACGTGCAGCACAGCTCTCTCCTCTTTGTGATCTTCAGGTCAGGGAGAAACCATCCTACGCCGTGACTCGAAAGCTAAATGCTTAAGGGCCGTCCTAAGACTTCTGCATTCAAGCACCCTGAAGATGGCCTTTCGTGCTTGGCTCTCTCCTCCACGGGCTCGGAATCATCCGGGAGGTCCTGGGTTCCCGAGGGCGCTGGGAGAGGACGCAAAAGGCCACCTCATCCCTTTAGTAGCAATGCCATGATGACGCCCCGGCTGTAAAGAGTCAGAAACGGCTGCAGGAGAGCCTGATTGCCAGACTTTGCTGGGGAAGCATTCCACCGTGCACTGAGGAGCCCCTCCCTGAGAGAACTCTCGGTTGCTTTTGCCTTGCATGCTCTTTGCTCCTGTGTGGTGTGGAAAACAGCAAACATTGCAGCGGAAGGCGGTGCTCTCTGTGCGCCCTCTATCTCAAAGTGGTAAGTGGGCTTGGGAATAGGCGTTCGCACTAGCCACGTGGGAAGCTGCAGAACAAGAAGCTTTGAAATAACAGCAGTTGGACGCAGGTCAGCTTTGGATTCAGCTTACGTGGTTGAAAGAATGCAGGGCAGAGCGTCCCATTCAAGGAATCACTGTCGTCGTTGCAGTGGATGCCGAAACTGAGCTTGCGATGTGCTTGCCGTGTCTGTCCTGTGCGCCTGCACGCTAGGCGTCTGAGTGAAGACTGCTGTGTAGAGTTCTCCTCGGCCGAGCGCAGATGCTGGTCTGTGTGGCCATTAACGTGAGGCCTTGCTGTGGAAGCCTGGCTGTCGGGGGGAAAAAAGCCCGCATACAACGAATTTAGCTTGGACGTTTAGAAAGTCGCTTTCTTCCTGCTACTTCCCGGCTGCTGCAGAGAGGCCCAGGGTCGTCTCTGGGGCGGTACGTCTGTCGGCCTCCCGTGCCACAGTCTGAGCATGGAAAGCGAAGTGCCCATTCGCTTCAGTCCCCGAGCATCATGGCAGCAAGAGGTGTGTGCAAGCCTCTCCAAAGCCTGGTGGCACAAGTGCCCTAAGCCCTCAGAGCTGCTGTCCTGCAGAGAGGGCTCTGAGGCTGTCTCAGTCCAAGTGACTTTTTTGCTTCCCAGACATGCATGTCCAGACTGACAGCTAAACACTGCTGTGGCGAGGTGAGCTTCTTACATATACTTGTCCTCCCAGACACAAGAACACTGTGAAGAGGTCTGCTGCCCAGCCTCAGGGGAAGAGGCAGAGAACGTTGCTTTCCGCACAGCACTGGAAGCAGGACGGATGGGCGTTCTGCTCAACAGGCGAAAAGCAGGGAGGAACAGCAGCGTCGATCAAGTGAGCTCCCCCTTGTGGCTAGTGGAGCTTAATTCAAACCTGCGATGGAAATTGTGCTGGGGATGACTGAGCTCTAACTTCACGATCTGACACTTTCCGTCACTTTCTCCTCACTCACACACGGTGGTGGGATGGCCAAAAAAACGTAGGTGTGCAGGGTGTCCTCTCTGACACCCAGCTGAAGTCCAAGAGATACGTGTGCTGGGAATAGGACTTGCAACTAGTTTAAGGGAAGATGCCGTTGGGACTCCTTCAGCTGCTCATCCCCTCATCAGAACAAAGCGTTTCTCTGGGCCAGAGCTCTATCAGCCTGAACCAACCACGTGCAGCACAGCTCTCTCCTCTTTGTGATCTTCAGGTCAGGGAGAAACCATCCTACGCCGTGACTCGAAAGCTAAATGCTTAAGGGCCGTCCTAAGACTTCTGCATTCAAGCACCCTGAAGATGGCCTTTCGTGCTTGGCTCTCTCCTCCACGGGCTCGGAATCATCCGGGAGGTCCTGGGTTCCCGAGGGCGCTGGGAGAGGACGCAAAAGGCCACCTCATCCCTTTAGTAGCAATGCCATGATGACGCCCCGGCTGTAAAGAGTCAGAAACGGCTGCAGGAGAGCCTGATTGCCAGACTTTGCTGGGGAAGCATTCCACCGTGCACTGAGGAGCCCCTCCCTGAGAGAACTCTCGGTTGCTTTTGCCTTGCATGCTCTTTGCTCCTGTGTGGTGTGGAAAACAGCAAACATTGCAGCGGAAGGCGGTGCTCTCTGTGCGCCCTCTATCTCAAAGTGGTAAGTGGGCTTGGGAATAGGCGTTCGCACTAGCCACGTGGGAAGCTGCAGAACAAGAAGCTTTGAAATAACAGCAGTTGGACGCAGGTCAGCTTTGGATTCAGCTTACGTGGTTGAAAGAATGCAGGGCAGAGCGTCCCATTCAAGGAATCACTGTCGTCGTTGCAGTGGATGCCGAAACTGAGCTTGCGATGTGCTTGCCGTGTCTGTCCTGTGCGCCTGCACGCTAGGCGTCTGAGTGAAGACTGCTGTGTAGAGTTCTCCTCGGCCGAGCGCAGATGCTGGTCTGTGTGGCCATTAACGTGAGGCCTTGCTGTGGAAGCCTGGCTGTCGGGGGGAAAAAAGCCCGCATACAACGAATTTAGCTTGGACGTTTAGAAAGTCGCTTTCTTCCTGCTACTTCCCGGCTGCTGCAGAGAGGCCCAGGGTCGTCTCTGGGGCGGTACGTCTGTCGGCCTCCCGTGCCACAGTCTGAGCATGGAAAGCGAAGTGCCCATTCGCTTCAGTCCCCGAGCATCATGGCAGCAAGAGGTGTGTGCAAGCCTCTCCAAAGCCTGGTGGCACAAGTGCCCTAAGCCCTCAGAGCTGCTGTCCTGCAGAGAGGGCTCTGAGGCTGTCTCAGTCCAAGTGACTTTTTTGCTTCCCAGACATGCATGTCCAGACTGACAGCTAAACACTGCTGTGGCGAGGTGAGCTTCTTACATATACTTGTCCTCCCAGACACAAGAACACTGTGAAGAGGTCTGCTGCCCAGCCTCAGGGGAAGAGGCAGAGAACGTTGCTTTCCGCACAGCACTGGAAGCAGGACGGATGGGCGTTCTGCTCAACAGGCGAAAAGCAGGGAGGAACAGCAGCGTCGGTCAAGTGAGCTCCCCCTTGTGGCTAGTGGAGCTTAATTCAAACCTGCGATGGAAATTGTGCTGGGGATGACTGAGCTCTAACTTCACGATCTGACACTTTCCGTCACTTTCTCCTCACTCACACACGGTGGTGGGATGGCCAAAAAAACGTAGGTGTGCAGGGTGTCCTCTCTGACACCCAGCTGAAGTCCAAGAGATACGTGTGCTGGGAATAGGACTTGCAACTAGTTTAAGGGAAGATGCCGTTGGGACTCCTTCAGCTGCTCATCCCCTCATCAGAACAAAGCGTTTCTCTGGGCCAGAGCTCTATCAGCCTGAACCAACCACGTGCAGCACAGCTCTCTCCTCTTTGTGATCTTCAGGTCAGGGAGAAACCATCCTACGCCGTGACTCGAAAGCTAAATGCTTAAGGGCCGTCCTAAGACTTCTGCATTCAAGCACCCTGAAGATGGCCTTTCGTGCTTGGCTCTCTCCTCCACGGGCTCGGAATCATCCGGGAGGTCCTGGGTTCCCGAGGGCGCTGGGAGAGGACGCAAAAGGCCACCTCATCCCTTTAGTAGCAATGCCATGATGACGCCCCGGCTGTAAAGAGTCAGAAACGGCTGCAGGAGAGCCTGATTGCCAGACTTTGCTGGGGAAGCATTCCACCGTGCACTGAGGAGCCCCTCCCTGAGAGAACTCTCGGTTGCTTTTGCCTTGCATGCTCTTTGCTCCTGTGTGGTGTGGAAAACAGCAAACATTGCAGCGGAAGGCGGTGCTCTCTGTGCGCCCTCTATCTCAAAGTGGTAAGTGGGCTTGGGAATAGGCGTTCGCACTAGCCACGTGGGAAGCTGCAGAACAAGAAGCTTTGAAATAACAGCAGTTGGACGCAGGTCAGCTTTGGATTCAGCTTACGTGGTTGAAAGAATGCAGGGCAGAGCGTCCCATTCAAGGAATCACTGTCGTCGTTGCAGTGGATGCCGAAACTGAGCTTGCGATGTGCTTGCCGTGTCTGTCCTGTGCGCCTGCACGCTAGGCGTCTGAGTGAAGACTGCTGTGTAGAGTTCTCCTCGGCCGAGCGCAGATGCTGGTCTGTGTGGCCATTAACGTGAGGCCTTGCTGTGGAAGCCTGGCTGTCGGGGGGAAAAAAGCCCGCATACAACGAATTTAGCTTGGACGTTTAGAAAGTCGCTTTCTTCCTGCTACTTCCCGGCTGCTGCAGAGAGGCCCAGGGTCGTCTCTGGGGCGGTACGTCTGTCGGCCTCCCGTGCCACAGTCTGAGCATGGAAAGCGAAGTGCCCATTCGCTTCAGTCCCCGAGCATCATGGCAGCAAGAGGTGTGTGCAAGCCTCTCCAAAGCCTGGTGGCACAAGTGCCCTAAGCCCTCAGAGCTGCTGTCCTGCAGAGAGGGCTCTGAGGCTGTCTCAGTCCAAGTGACTTTTTTGCTTCCCAGACATGCATGTCCAGACTGACAGCTAAACACTGCTGTGGCGAGGTGAGCTTCTTACATATACTTGTCCTCCCAGACACAAGAACACTGTGAAGAGGTCTGCTGCCCAGCCTCAGGGGAAGAGGCAGAGAACGTTGCTTTCCGCACAGCACTGGAAGCAGGACGGATGGGCGTTCTGCTCAACAGGCGAAAAGCAGGGAGGAACAGCAGCGTCGGTCAAGTGAGCTCCCCCTTGTGGCTAGTGGAGCTTAATTCAAACCTGCGATGGAAATTGTGCTGGGGATGACTGAGCTCTAACTTCACGATCTGACACTTTCCGTCACTTTCTCCTCACTCACACACGGTGGTGGGATGGCCAAAAAAACGTAGGTGTGCAGGGTGTCCTCTCTGACACCCAGCTGAAGTCCAAGAGATACGTGTGCTGGGAATAGGACTTGCAACTAGTTTAAGGGAAGATGCCGTTGGGACTCCTTCAGCTGCTCATCCCCTCATCAGAACAAAGCGTTTCTCTGGGCCAGAGCTCTATCAGCCTGAACCAACCACGTGCAGCACAGCTCTCTCCTCTTTGTGATCTTCAGGTCAGGGAGAAACCATCCTACGCCGTGACTCGAAAGCTAAATGCTTAAGGGCCGTCCTAAGACTTCTGCATTCAAGCACCCTGAAGATGGCCTTTCGTGCTTGGCTCTCTCCTCCACGGGCTCGGAATCATCCGGGAGGTCCTGGGTTCCCGAGGGCGCTGGGAGAGGACGCAAAAGGCCACCTCATCCCTTTAGTAGCAATGCCATGATGACGCCCCGGCTGTAAAGAGTCAGAAACGGCTGCAGGAGAGCCTGATTGCCAGACTTTGCTGGGGAAGCATTCCACCGTGCACTGAGGAGCCCCTCCCTGAGAGAACTCTCGGTTGCTTTTGCCTTGCATGCTCTTTGCTCCTGTGTGGTGTGGAAAACAGCAAACATTGCAGCGGAAGGCGGTGCTCTCTCTGCGCCCTCTATCTCAAAGTGGTAAGTGGGCTTGGGAATAGGCGTTCGCACTAGCCACGTGGGAAGCTGCAGAACAAGAAGCTTTGAAATAACAGCAGTTGGACGCAGGTCAGCTTTGGATTCAGCTTACGTGGTTGAAAGAATGCAGGGCAGAGCGTCCCATTCAAGGAATCACTGTCGTCGTTGCAGTGGATGCCGAAACTGAGCTTGCGATGTGCTTGCCGTGTCTGTCCTGTGCGCCTGCACGCTAGGCGTCTGAGTGAAGACTGCTGTGTAGAGTTCTCCTCGGCCGAGCGCAGATGCTGGTCTGTGTGGCCATTAACGTGAGGCCTTGCTGTGGAAGCCTGGCTGTCGGGGGGAAAAAAGCCCGCATACAACGAATTTAGCTTGGACGTTTAGAAAGTCGCTTTCTTCCTGCTACTTCCCGGCTGCTGCAGAGAGGCCCAGGGTCGTCTCTGGGGCGGTACGTCTGTCGGCCTCCCGTGCCACAGTCTGAGCATGGAAAGCGAAGTGCCCATTCGCTTCAGTCCCCGAGCATCATGGCAGCAAGAGGTGTGTGCAAGCCTCTCCAAAGCCTGGTGGCACAAGTGCCCTAAGCCCTCAGAGCTGCTGTCCTGCAGAGAGGGCTCTGAGGCTGTCTCAGTCCAAGTGACTTTTTTGCTTCCCAGACATGCATGTCCAGACTGACAGCTAAACACTGCTGTGGCGAGGTGAGCTTCTTACATATACTTGTCCTCCCAGACACAAGAACACTGTGAAGAGGTCTGCTGCCCAGCCTCAGGGGAAGAGGCAGAGAACGTTGCTTTCCGCACAGCACTGGAAGCAGGACGGATGGGCGTTCTGCTCAACAGGCGAAAAGCAGGGAGGAACAGCAGCGTCGGTCAAGTGAGCTCCCCCTTGTGGCTAGTGGAGCTTAATTCAAACCTGCGATGGAAATTGTGCTGGGGATGACTGAGCTCTAACTTCACGATCTGACACTTTCCGTCACTTTCTCCTCACTCACACACGGTGGTGGGATGGCCAAAAAAACGTAGGTGTGCAGGGTGTCCTCTCTGACACCCAGCTGAAGTCCAAGAGATACGTGTGCTGGGAATAGGACTTGCAACTAGTTTAAGGGAAGATGCCGTTGGGACTCCTTCAGCTGCTCATCCCCTCATCAGAACAAAGCGTTTCTCTGGGCCAGAGCTCTATCAGCCTGAACCAACCACGTGCAGCACAGCTCTCTCCTCTTTGTGATCTTCAGGTCAGGGAGAAACCATCCTACGCCGTGACTCGAAAGCTAAATGCTTAAGGGCCGTCCTAAGACTTCTGCATTCAAGCACCCTGAAGATGGCCTTTCGTGCTTGGCTCTCTCCTCCACGGGCTCGGAATCATCCGGGAGGTCCTGGGTTCCCGAGGGCGCTGGGAGAGGACGCAAAAGGCCACCTCATCCCTTTAGTAGCAATGCCATGATGACGCCCCGGCTGTAAAGAGTCAGAAACGGCTGCAGGAGAGCCTGATTGCCAGACTTTGCTGGGGAAGCATTCCACCGTGCACTGAGGAGCCCCTCCCTGAGAGAACTCTCGGTTGCTTTTGCCTTGCATGCTCTTTGCTCCTGTGTGGTGTGGAAAACAGCAAACATTGCAGCGGAAGGCGGTGCTCTCTGTGCGCCCTCTATCTCAAAGTGGTAAGTGGGCTTGGGAATAGGCGTTCGCACTAGCCACGTGGGAAGCTGCAGAACAAGAAGCTTTGAAATAACAGCAGTTGGACGCAGGTCAGCTTTGGATTCAGCTTACGTGGTTGAAAGAATGCAGGGCAGAGCGTCCCATTCAAGGAATCACTGTCGTCGTTGCAGTGGATGCCGAAACTGAGCTTGCGATGTGCTTGCCGTGTCTGTCCTGTGCGCCTGCACGCTAGGCGTCTGAGTGAAGACTGCTGTGTAGAGTTCTCCTCGGCCGAGCGCAGATGCTGGTCTGTGTGGCCATTAACGTGAGGCCTTGCTGTGGAAGCCTGGCTGTCGGGGGGAAAAAAGCCCGCATACAACGAATTTAGCTTGGACGTTTAGAAAGTCGCTTTCTTCCTGCTACTTCCCGGCTGCTGCAGAGAGGCCCAGGGTCGTCTCTGGGGCGGTACGTCTGTCGGCCTCCCGTGCCACAGTCTGAGCATGGAAAGCGAAGTGCCCATTCGCTTCAGTCCCCGAGCATCATGGCAGCAAGAGGTGTGTGCAAGCCTCTCCAAAGCCTGGTGGCACAAGTGCCCTAAGCCCTCAGAGCTGCTGTCCTGCAGAGAGGGCTCTGAGGCTGTCTCAGTCCAAGTGACTTTTTTGCTTCCCAGACATGCATGTCCAGACTGACAGCTAAACACTGCTGTGGCGAGGTGAGCTTCTTACATATACTTGTCCTCCCAGACACAAGAACACTGTGAAGAGGTCTGCTGCCCAGCCTCAGGGGAAGAGGCAGAGAACGTTGCTTTCCGCACAGCACTGGAAGCAGGACGGATGGGCGTTCTGCTCAACAGGCGAAAAGCAGGGAGGAACAGCAGCGTCGGTCAAGTGAGCTCCCCCTTGTGGCTAGTGGAGCTTAATTCAAACCTGCGATGGAAATTGTGCTGGGGATGACTGAGCTCTAACTTCACGATCTGACACTTTCCGTCACTTTCTCCTCACTCACACACGGTGGTGGGATGGCCAAAAAAACGTAGGTGTGCAGGGTGTCCTCTCTGACACCCAGCTGAAGTCCAAGAGATACGTGTGCTGGGAATAGGACTTGCAACTAGTTTAAGGGAAGATGCCGTTGGGACTCCTTCAGCTGCTCATCCCCTCATCAGAACAAAGCGTTTCTCTGGGCCAGAGCTCTATCAGCCTGAACCAACCACGTGCAGCACAGCTCTCTCCTCTTTGTGATCTTCAGGTCAGGGAGAAACCATCCTACGCCGTGACTCGAAAGCTAAATGCTTAAGGGCCGTCCTAAGACTTCTGCATTCAAGCACCCTGAAGATGGCCTTTCGTGCTTGGCTCTCTCCTCCACGGGCTCGGAATCATCCGGGAGGTCCTGGGTTCCCGAGGGCGCTGGGAGAGGACGCAAAAGGCCACCTCATCCCTTTAGTAGCAATGCCATGATGACGCCCCGGCTGTAAAGAGTCAGAAACGGCTGCAGGAGAGCCTGATTGCCAGACTTTGCTGGGGAAGCATTCCACCGTGCACTGAGGAGCCCCTCCCTGAGAGAACTCTCGGTTGCTTTTGCCTTGCATGCTCTTTGCTCCTGTGTGGTGTGGAAAACAGCAAACATTGCAGCGGAAGGCGGTGCTCTCTGTGCGCCCTCTATCTCAAAGTGGTAAGTGGGCTTGGGAATAGGCGTTCGCACTAGCCACGTGGGAAGCTGCAGAACAAGAAGCTTTGAAATAACAGCAGTTGGACGCAGGTCAGCTTTGGATTCAGCTTACGTGGTTGAAAGAATGCAGGGCAGAGCGTCCCATTCAAGGAATCACTGTCGTCGTTGCAGTGGATGCCGAAACTGAGCTTGCGATGTGCTTGCCGTGTCTGTCCTGTGCGCCTGCACGCTAGGCGTCTGAGTGAAGACTGCTGTGTAGAGTTCTCCTCGGCCGAGCGCAGATGCTGGTCTGTGTGGCCATTAACGTGAGGCCTTGCTGTGGAAGCCTGGCTGTCGGGGGGAAAAAAGCCCGCATACAACGAATTTAGCTTGGACGTTTAGAAAGTCGCTTTCTTCCTGCTACTTCCCGGCTGCTGCAGAGAGGCCCAGGGTCGTCTCTGGGGCGGTACGTCTGTCGGCCTCCCGTGCCACAGTCTGAGCATGGAAAGCGAAGTGCCCATTCGCTTCAGTCCCCGAGCATCATGGCAGCAAGAGGTGTGTGCAAGCCTCTCCAAAGCCTGGTGGCACAAGTGCCCTAAGCCCTCAGAGCTGCTGTCCTGCAGAGAGGGCTCTGAGGCTGTCTCAGTCCAAGTGACTTTTTTGCTTCCCAGACATGCATGTCCAGACTGACAGCTAAACACTGCTGTGGCGAGGTGAGCTTCTTACATATACTTGTCCTCCCAGACACAAGAACACTGTGAAGAGGTCTGCTGCCCAGCCTCAGGGGAAGAGGCAGAGAACGTTGCTTTCCGCACAGCACTGGAAGCAGGACGGATGGGCGTTCTGCTCAACAGGCGAAAAGCAGGGAGGAACAGCAGCGTCGGTCAAGTGAGCTCCCCCTTGTGGCTAGTGGAGCTTAATTCAAACCTGCGATGGAAATTGTGCTGGGGATGACTGAGCTCTAACTTCACGATCTGACACTTTCCGTCACTTTCTCCTCACTCACACACGGTGGTGGGATGGCCAAAAAAACGTAGGTGTGCAGGGTGTCCTCTCTGACACCCAGCTGAAGTCCAAGAGATACGTGTGCTGGGAATAGGACTTGCAACTAGTTTAAGGGAAGATGCCGTTGGGACTCCTTCAGCTGCTCATCCCCTCATCAGAACAAAGCGTTTCTCTGGGCCAGAGCTCTATCAGCCTGAACCAACCACGTGCAGCACAGCTCTCTCCTCTTTGTGATCTTCAGGTCAGGGAGAAACCATCCTACGCCGTGACTCGAAAGCTAAATGCTTAAGGGCCGTCCTAAGACTTCTGCATTCAAGCACCCTGAAGATGGCCTTTCGTGCTTGGCTCTCTCCTCCACGGGCTCGGAATCATCCGGGAGGTCCTGGGTTCCCGAGGGCGCTGGGAGAGGACGCAAAAGGCCACCTCATCCCTTTAGTAGCAATGCCATGATGACGCCCCGGCTGTAAAGAGTCAGAAACGGCTGCAGGAGAGCCTGATTGCCAGACTTTGCTGGGGAAGCATTCCACCGTGCACTGAGGAGCCCCTCCCTGAGAGAACTCTCGGTTGCTTTTGCCTTGCATGCTCTTTGCTCCTGTGTGGTGTGGAAAACAGCAAACATTGCAGCGGAAGGCGGTGCTCTCTGTGCGCCCTCTATCTCAAAGTGGTAAGTGGGCTTGGGAATAGGCGTTCGCACTAGCCACGTGGGAAGCTGCAGAACAAGAAGCTTTGAAATAACAGCAGTTGGACGCAGGTCAGCTTTGGATTCAGCTTACGTGGTTGAAAGAATGCAGGGCAGAGCGTCCCATTCAAGGAATCACTGTCGTCGTTGCAGTGGATGCCGAAACTGAGCTTGCGATGTGCTTGCCGTGTCTGTCCTGTGCGCCTGCACGCTAGGCGTCTGAGTGAAGACTGCTGTGTAGAGTTCTCCTCGGCCGAGCGCAGATGCTGGTCTGTGTGGCCATTAACGTGAGGCCTTGCTGTGGAAGCCTGGCTGTCGGGGGGAAAAAAGCCCGCATACAACGAATTTAGCTTGGACGTTTAGAAAGTCGCTTTCTTCCTGCTACTTCCCGGCTGCTGCAGAGAGGCCCAGGGTCGTCTCTGGGGCGGTACGTCTGTCGGCCTCCCGTGCCACAGTCTGAGCATGGAAAGCGAAGTGCCCATTCGCTTCAGTCCCCGAGCATCATGGCAGCAAGAGGTGTGTGCAAGCCTCTCCAAAGCCTGGTGGCACAAGTGCCCTAAGCCCTCAGAGCTGCTGTCCTGCAGAGAGGGCTCTGAGGCTGTCTCAGTCCAAGTGACTTTTTTGCTTCCCAGACATGCATGTCCAGACTGACAGCTAAACACTGCTGTGGCGAGGTGAGCTTCTTACATATACTTGTCCTCCCAGACACAAGAACACTGTGAAGAGGTCTGCTGCCCAGCCTCAGGGGAAGAGGCAGAGAACGTTGCTTTCCGCACAGCACTGGAAGCAGGACGGATGGGCGTTCTGCTCAACAGGCGAAAAGCAGGGAGGAACAGCAGCGTCGGTCAAGTGAGCTCCCCCTTGTGGCTAGTGGAGCTTAATTCAAACCTGCGATGGAAATTGTGCTGGGGATGACTGAGCTCTAACTTCACGATCTGACACTTTCCGTCACTTTCTCCTCACTCACACACGGTGGTGGGATGGCCAAAAAAACGTAGGTGTGCAGGGTGTCCTCTCTGACACCCAGCTGAAGTCCAAGAGATACGTGTGCTGGGAATAGGACTTGCAACTAGTTTAAGGGAAGATGCCGTTGGGACTCCTTCAGCTGCTCATCCCCTCATCAGAACAAAGCGTTTCTCTGGGCCAGAGCTCTATCAGCCTGAACCAACCACGTGCAGCACAGCTCTCTCCTCTTTGTGATCTTCAGGTCAGGGAGAAACCATCCTACGCCGTGACTCGAAAGCTAAATGCTTAAGGGCCGTCCTAAGACTTCTGCATTCAAGCACCCTGAAGATGGCCTTTCGTGCTTGGCTCTCTCCTCCACGGGCTCGGAATCATCCGGGAGGTCCTGGGTTCCCGAGGGCGCTGGGAGAGGACGCAAAAGGCCACCTCATCCCTTTAGTAGCAATGCCATGATGACGCCCCGGCTGTAAAGAGTCAGAAACGGCTGCAGGAGAGCCTGATTGCCAGACTTTGCTGGGGAAGCATTCCACCGTGCACTGAGGAGCCCCTCCCTGAGAGAACTCTCGGTTGCTTTTGCCTTGCATGCTCTTTGCTCCTGTGTGGTGTGGAAAACAGCAAACATTGCAGCGGAAGGCGGTGCTCTCTCTGCGCCCTCTATCTCAAAGTGGTAAGTGGGCTTGGGAATAGGCGTTCGCACTAGCCACGTGGGAAGCTGCAGAACAAGAAGCTTTGAAATAACAGCAGTTGGACGCAGGTCAGCTTTGGATTCAGCTTACGTGGTTGAAAGAATGCAGGGCAGAGCGTCCCATTCAAGGAATCACTGTCGTCGTTGCAGTGGATGCCGAAACTGAGCTTGCGATGTGCTTGCCGTGTCTGTCCTGTGCGCCTGCACGCTAGGCGTCTGAGTGAAGACTGCTGTGTAGAGTTCTCCTCGGCCGAGCGCAGATGCTGGTCTGTGTGGCCATTAACGTGAGGCCTTGCTGTGGAAGCCTGGCTGTCGGGGGGAAAAAAGCCCGCATACAACGAATTTAGCTTGGACGTTTAGAAAGTCGCTTTCTTCCTGCTACTTCCCGGCTGCTGCAGAGAGGCCCAGGGTCGTCTCTGGGGCGGTACGTCTGTCGGCCTCCCGTGCCACAGTCTGAGCATGGAAAGCGAAGTGCCCATTCGCTTCAGTCCCCGAGCATCATGGCAGCAAGAGGTGTGTGCAAGCCTCTCCAAAGCCTGGTGGCACAAGTGCCCTAAGCCCTCAGAGCTGCTGTCCTGCAGAGAGGGCTCTGAGGCTGTCTCAGTCCAAGTGACTTTTTTGCTTCCCAGACATGCATGTCCAGACTGACAGCTAAACACTGCTGTGGCGAGGTGAGCTTCTTACATATACTTGTCCTCCCAGACACAAGAACACTGTGAAGAGGTCTGCTGCCCAGCCTCAGGGGAAGAGGCAGAGAACGTTGCTTTCCGCACAGCACTGGAAGCAGGACGGATGGGCGTTCTGCTCAACAGGCGAAAAGCAGGGAGGAACAGCAGCGTCGGTCAAGTGAGCTCCCCCTTGTGGCTAGTGGAGCTTAATTCAAACCTGCGATGGAAATTGTGCTGGGGATGACTGAGCTCTAACTTCACGATCTGACACTTTCCGTCACTTTCTCCTCACTCACACACGGTGGTGGGATGGCCAAAAAAACGTAGGTGTGCAGGGTGTCCTCTCTGACACCCAGCTGAAGTCCAAGAGATACGTGTGCTGGGAATAGGACTTGCAACTAGTTTAAGGGAAGATGCCGTTGGGACTCCTTCAGCTGCTCATCCCCTCATCAGAACAAAGCGTTTCTCTGGGCCAGAGCTCTATCAGCCTGAACCAACCACGTGCAGCACAGCTCTCTCCTCTTTGTGATCTTCAGGTCAGGGAGAAACCATCCTACGCCGTGACTCGAAAGCTAAATGCTTAAGGGCCGTCCTAAGACTTCTGCATTCAAGCACCCTGAAGATGGCCTTTCGTGCTTGGCTCTCTCCTCCACGGGCTCGGAATCATCCGGGAGGTCCTGGGTTCCCGAGGGCGCTGGGAGAGGACGCAAAAGGCCACCTCATCCCTTTAGTAGCAATGCCATGATGACGCCCCGGCTGTAAAGAGTCAGAAACGGCTGCAGGAGAGCCTGATTGCCAGACTTTGCTGGGGAAGCATTCCACCGTGCACTGAGGAGCCCCTCCCTGAGAGAACTCTCGGTTGCTTTTGCCTTGCATGCTCTTTGCTCCTGTGTGGTGTGGAAAACAGCAAACATTGCAGCGGAAGGCGGTGCTCTCTGTGCGCCCTCTATCTCAAAGTGGTAAGTGGGCTTGGGAATAGGCGTTCGCACTAGCCACGTGGGAAGCTGCAGAACAAGAAGCTTTGAAATAACAGCAGTTGGACGCAGGTCAGCTTTGGATTCAGCTTACGTGGTTGAAAGAATGCAGGGCAGAGCGTCCCATTCAAGGAATCACTGTCGTCGTTGCAGTGGATGCCGAAACTGAGCTTGCGATGTGCTTGCCGTGTCTGTCCTGTGCGCCTGCACGCTAGGCGTCTGAGTGAAGACTGCTGTGTAGAGTTCTCCTCGGCCGAGCGCAGATGCTGGTCTGTGTGGCCATTAACGTGAGGCCTTGCTGTGGAAGCCTGGCTGTCGGGGGGAAAAAAGCCCGCATACAACGAATTTAGCTTGGACGTTTAGAAAGTCGCTTTCTTCCTGCTACTTCCCGGCTGCTGCAGAGAGGCCCAGGGTCGTCTCTGGGGCGGTACGTCTGTCGGCCTCCCGTGCCACAGTCTGAGCATGGAAAGCGAAGTGCCCATTCGCTTCAGTCCCCGAGCATCATGGCAGCAAGAGGTGTGTGCAAGCCTCTCCAAAGCCTGGTGGCACAAGTGCCCTAAGCCCTCAGAGCTGCTGTCCTGCAGAGAGGGCTCTGAGGCTGTCTCAGTCCAAGTGACTTTTTTGCTTCCCAGACATGCATGTCCAGACTGACAGCTAAACACTGCTGTGGCGAGGTGAGCTTCTTACATATACTTGTCCTCCCAGACACAAGAACACTGTGAAGAGGTCTGCTGCCCAGCCTCAGGGGAAGAGGCAGAGAACGTTGCTTTCCGCACAGCACTGGAAGCAGGACGGATGGGCGTTCTGCTCAACAGGCGAAAAGCAGGGAGGAACAGCAGCGTCGGTCAAGTGAGCTCCCCCTTGTGGCTAGTGGAGCTTAATTCAAACCTGCGATGGAAATTGTGCTGGGGATGACTGAGCTCTAACTTCACGATCTGACACTTTCCGTCACTTTCTCCTCACTCACACACGGTGGTGGGATGGCCAAAAAAACGTAGGTGTGCAGGGTGTCCTCTCTGACACCCAGCTGAAGTCCAAGAGATACGTGTGCTGGGAATAGGACTTGCAACTAGTTTAAGGGAAGATGCCGTTGGGACTCCTTCAGCTGCTCATCCCCTCATCAGAACAAAGCGTTTCTCTGGGCCAGAGCTCTATCAGCCTGAACCAACCACGTGCAGCACAGCTCTCTCCTCTTTGTGATCTTCAGGTCAGGGAGAAACCATCCTACGCCGTGACTCGAAAGCTAAATGCTTAAGGGCCGTCCTAAGACTTCTGCATTCAAGCACCCTGAAGATGGCCTTTCGTGCTTGGCTCTCTCCTCCACGGGCTCGGAATCATCCGGGAGGTCCTGGGTTCCCGAGGGCGCTGGGAGAGGACGCAAAAGGCCACCTCATCCCTTTAGTAGCAATGCCATGATGACGCCCCGGCTGTAAAGAGTCAGAAACGGCTGCAGGAGAGCCTGATTGCCAGACTTTGCTGGGGAAGCATTCCACCGTGCACTGAGGAGCCCCTCCCTGAGAGAACTCTCGGTTGCTTTTGCCTTGCATGCTCTTTGCTCCTGTGTGGTGTGGAAAACAGCAAACATTGCAGCGGAAGGCGGTGCTCTCTGTGCGCCCTCTATCTCAAAGTGGTAAGTGGGCTTGGGAATAGGCGTTCGCACTAGCCACGTGGGAAGCTGCAGAACAAGAAGCTTTGAAATAACAGCAGTTGGACGCAGGTCAGCTTTGGATTCAGCTTACGTGGTTGAAAGAATGCAGGGCAGAGCGTCCCATTCAAGGAATCACTGTCGTCGTTGCAGTGGATGCCGAAACTGAGCTTGCGATGTGCTTGCCGTGTCTGTCCTGTGCGCCTGCACGCTAGGCGTCTGAGTGAAGACTGCTGTGTAGAGTTCTCCTCGGCCGAGCGCAGATGCTGGTCTGTGTGGCCATTAACGTGAGGCCTTGCTGTGGAAGCCTGGCTGTCGGGGGGAAAAAAGCCCGCATACAACGAATTTAGCTTGGACGTTTAGAAAGTCGCTTTCTTCCTGCTACTTCCCGGCTGCTGCAGAGAGGCCCAGGGTCGTCTCTGGGGCGGTACGTCTGTCGGCCTCCCGTGCCACAGTCTGAGCATGGAAAGCGAAGTGCCCATTCGCTTCAGTCCCCGAGCATCATGGCAGCAAGAGGTGTGTGCAAGCCTCTCCAAAGCCTGGTGGCACAAGTGCCCTAAGCCCTCAGAGCTGCTGTCCTGCAGAGAGGGCTCTGAGGCTGTCTCAGTCCAAGTGACTTTTTTGCTTCCCAGACATGCATGTCCAGACTGACAGCTAAACACTGCTGTGGCGAGGTGAGCTTCTTACATATACTTGTCCTCCCAGACACAAGAACACTGTGAAGAGGTCTGCTGCCCAGCCTCAGGGGAAGAGGCAGAGAACGTTGCTTTCCGCACAGCACTGGAAGCAGGACGGATGGGCGTTCTGCTCAACAGGCGAAAAGCAGGGAGGAACAGCAGCGTCGGTCAAGTGAGCTCCCCCTTGTGGCTAGTGGAGCTTAATTCAAACCTGCGATGGAAATTGTGCTGGGGATGACTGAGCTCTAACTTCACGATCTGACACTTTCCGTCACTTTCTCCTCACTCACACACGGTGGTGGGATGGCCAAAAAAACGTAGGTGTGCAGGGTGTCCTCTCTGACACCCAGCTGAAGTCCAAGAGATACGTGTGCTGGGAATAGGACTTGCAACTAGTTTAAGGGAAGATGCCGTTGGGACTCCTTCAGCTGCTCATCCCCTCATCAGAACAAAGCGTTTCTCTGGGCCAGAGCTCTATCAGCCTGAACCAACCACGTGCAGCACAGCTCTCTCCTCTTTGTGATCTTCAGGTCAGGGAGAAACCATCCTACGCCGTGACTCGAAAGCTAAATGCTTAAGGGCCGTCCTAAGACTTCTGCATTCAAGCACCCTGAAGATGGCCTTTCGTGCTTGGCTCTCTCCTCCACGGGCTCGGAATCATCCGGGAGGTCCTGGGTTCCCGAGGGCGCTGGGAGAGGACGCAAAAGGCCACCTCATCCCTTTAGTAGCAATGCCATGATGACGCCCCGGCTGTAAAGAGTCAGAAACGGCTGCAGGAGAGCCTGATTGCCAGACTTTGCTGGGGAAGCATTCCACCGTGCACTGAGGAGCCCCTCCCTGAGAGAACTCTCGGTTGCTTTTGCCTTGCATGCTCTTTGCTCCTGTGTGGTGTGGAAAACAGCAAACATTGCAGCGGAAGGCGGTGCTCTCTGTGCGCCCTCTATCTCAAAGTGGTAAGTGGGCTTGGGAATAGGCGTTCGCACTAGCCACGTGGGAAGCTGCAGAACAAGAAGCTTTGAAATAACAGCAGTTGGACGCAGGTCAGCTTTGGATTCAGCTTACGTGGTTGAAAGAATGCAGGGCAGAGCGTCCCATTCAAGGAATCACTGTCGTCGTTGCAGTGGATGCCGAAACTGAGCTTGCGATGTGCTTGCCGTGTCTGTCCTGTGCGCCTGCACGCTAGGCGTCTGAGTGAAGACTGCTGTGTAGAGTTCTCCTCGGCCGAGCGCAGATGCTGGTCTGTGTGGCCATTAACGTGAGGCCTTGCTGTGGAAGCCTGGCTGTCGGGGGGAAAAAAGCCCGCATACAACGAATTTAGCTTGGACGTTTAGAAAGTCGCTTTCTTCCTGCTACTTCCCGGCTGCTGCAGAGAGGCCCAGGGTCGTCTCTGGGGCGGTACGTCTGTCGGCCTCCCGTGCCACAGTCTGAGCATGGAAAGCGAAGTGCCCATTCGCTTCAGTCCCCGAGCATCATGGCAGCAAGAGGTGTGTGCAAGCCTCTCCAAAGCCTGGTGGCACAAGTGCCCTAAGCCCTCAGAGCTGCTGTCCTGCAGAGAGGGCTCTGAGGCTGTCTCAGTCCAAGTGACTTTTTTGCTTCCCAGACATGCATGTCCAGACTGACAGCTAAACACTGCTGTGGCGAGGTGAGCTTCTTACATATACTTGTCCTCCCAGACACAAGAACACTGTGAAGAGGTCTGCTGCCCAGCCTCAGGGGAAGAGGCAGAGAACGTTGCTTTCCGCACAGCACTGGAAGCAGGACGGATGGGCGTTCTGCTCAACAGGCGAAAAGCAGGGAGGAACAGCAGCGTCGGTCAAGTGAGCTCCCCCTTGTGGCTAGTGGAGCTTAATTCAAACCTGCGATGGAAATTGTGCTGGGGATGACTGAGCTCTAACTTCACGATCTGACACTTTCCGTCACTTTCTCCTCACTCACACACGGTGGTGGGATGGCCAAAAAAACGTAGGTGTGCAGGGTGTCCTCTCTGACACCCAGCTGAAGTCCAAGAGATACGTGTGCTGGGAATAGGACTTGCAACTAGTTTAAGGGAAGATGCCGTTGGGACTCCTTCAGCTGCTCATCCCCTCATCAGAACAAAGCGTTTCTCTGGGCCAGAGCTCTATCAGCCTGAACCAACCACGTGCAGCACAGCTCTCTCCTCTTTGTGATCTTCAGGTCAGGGAGAAACCATCCTACGCCGTGACTCGAAAGCTAAATGCTTAAGGGCCGTCCTAAGACTTCTGCATTCAAGCACCCTGAAGATGGCCTTTCGTGCTTGGCTCTCTCCTCCACGGGCTCGGAATCATCCGGGAGGTCCTGGGTTCCCGAGGGCGCTGGGAGAGGACGCAAAAGGCCACCTCATCCCTTTAGTAGCAATGCCATGATGACGCCCCGGCTGTAAAGAGTCAGAAACGGCTGCAGGAGAGCCTGATTGCCAGACTTTGCTGGGGAAGCATTCCACCGTGCACTGAGGAGCCCCTCCCTGAGAGAACTCTCGGTTGCTTTTGCCTTGCATGCTCTTTGCTCCTGTGTGGTGTGGAAAACAGCAAACATTGCAGCGGAAGGCGGTGCTCTCTGTGCGCCCTCTATCTCAAAGTGGTAAGTGGGCTTGGGAATAGGCGTTCGCACTAGCCACGTGGGAAGCTGCAGAACAAGAAGCTTTGAAATAACAGCAGTTGGACGCAGGTCAGCTTTGGATTCAGCTTACGTGGTTGAAAGAATGCAGGGCAGAGCGTCCCATTCAAGGAATCACTGTCGTCGTTGCAGTGGATGCCGAAACTGAGCTTGCGATGTGCTTGCCGTGTCTGTCCTGTGCGCCTGCACGCTAGGCGTCTGAGTGAAGACTGCTGTGTAGAGTTCTCCTCGGCCGAGCGCAGATGCTGGTCTGTGTGGCCATTAACGTGAGGCCTTGCTGTGGAAGCCTGGCTGTCGGGGGGAAAAAAGCCCGCATACAACGAATTTAGCTTGGACGTTTAGAAAGTCGCTTTCTTCCTGCTACTTCCCGGCTGCTGCAGAGAGGCCCAGGGTCGTCTCTGGGGCGGTACGTCTGTCGGCCTCCCGTGCCACAGTCTGAGCATGGAAAGCGAAGTGCCCATTCGCTTCAGTCCCCGAGCATCATGGCAGCAAGAGGTGTGTGCAAGCCTCTCCAAAGCCTGGTGGCACAAGTGCCCTAAGCCCTCAGAGCTGCTGTCCTGCAGAGAGGGCTCTGAGGCTGTCTCAGTCCAAGTGACTTTTTTGCTTCCCAGACATGCATGTCCAGACTGACAGCTAAACACTGCTGTGGCGAGGTGAGCTTCTTACATATACTTGTCCTCCCAGACACAAGAACACTGTGAAGAGGTCTGCTGCCCAGCCTCAGGGGAAGAGGCAGAGAACGTTGCTTTCCGCACAGCACTGGAAGCAGGACGGATGGGCGTTCTGCTCAACAGGCGAAAAGCAGGGAGGAACAGCAGCGTCGGTCAAGTGAGCTCCCCCTTGTGGCTAGTGGAGCTTAATTCAAACCTGCGATGGAAATTGTGCTGGGGATGACTGAGCTCTAACTTCACGATCTGACACTTTCCGTCACTTTCTCCTCACTCACACACGGTGGTGGGATGGCCAAAAAAACGTAGGTGTGCAGGGTGTCCTCTCTGACACCCAGCTGAAGTCCAAGAGATACGTGTGCTGGGAATAGGACTTGCAACTAGTTTAAGGGAAGATGCCGTTGGGACTCCTTCAGCTGCTCATCCCCTCATCAGAACAAAGCGTTTCTCTGGGCCAGAGCTCTATCAGCCTGAACCAACCACGTGCAGCACAGCTCTCTCCTCTTTGTGATCTTCAGGTCAGGGAGAAACCATCCTACGCCGTGACTCGAAAGCTAAATGCTTAAGGGCCGTCCTAAGACTTCTGCATTCAAGCACCCTGAAGATGGCCTTTCGTGCTTGGCTCTCTCCTCCACGGGCTCGGAATCATCCGGGAGGTCCTGGGTTCCCGAGGGCGCTGGGAGAGGACGCAAAAGGCCACCTCATCCCTTTAGTAGCAATGCCATGATGACGCCCCGGCTGTAAAGAGTCAGAAACGGCTGCAGGAGAGCCTGATTGCCAGACTTTGCTGGGGAAGCATTCCACCGTGCACTGAGGAGCCCCTCCCTGAGAGAACTCTCGGTTGCTTTTGCCTTGCATGCTCTTTGCTCCTGTGTGGTGTGGAAAACAGCAAACATTGCAGCGGAAGGCGGTGCTCTCTGTGCGCCCTCTATCTCAAAGTGGTAAGTGGGCTTGGGAATAGGCGTTCGCACTAGCCACGTGGGAAGCTGCAGAACAAGAAGCTTTGAAATAACAGCAGTTGGACGCAGGTCAGCTATGGATTCAGCTTACGTGGGTGAAAGAATGCAGGGCAGAGCGTCCCATTCAAGGAATCACTGTCGTCGTTGCAGTGGATGCCGAAACTGAGCTTGCGATGTGCTTGCCGTGTCTGTCCTGTGCGCCTGCACGCTAGGCGTCTGAGTGAAGACTGCTGTGTAGAGTTCTCCTCGGCCGAGCGCAGATGCTGGTCTGTGTGGCCATTAACGTGAGGCCTTGCTGTGGAAGCCTGGCTGTCGGGGGGAAAAAAGCCCGCATACAACGAATTTAGCTTGGACGTTTAGAAAGTCGCTTTCTTCCTGCTACTTCCCGGCTGCTGCAGAGAGGCCCAGGGTCGTCTCTGGGGCGGTACGTCTGTCGGCCTCCCGTGCCACAGTCTGAGCATGGAAAGCGAAGTGCCCATTCGCTTCAGTCCCTGAGCATCATGGCAGCAAGAGGTGTGTGCAAGCCTCTCCAAAGCCTGGTGGCACAAGTGCCCTAAGCCCTCAGAGCTGCTGTCCTGCAGAGAGGGCTCTGAGGCTGTCTCAGTCCAAGTGACTTTTTTGCTTCCCAGACATGCATGTCCAGACTGACAGCTAAACACTGCTGTGGCGAGGTGAGCTTCTTACATATACTTGTCCTCCCAGACACAAGAACACTGTGAAGAGGTCTGCTGCCCAGCCTCAGGGGAAGAGGCAGAGAACGTTGCTTTCCGCACAGCACTGGAAGCAGGACGGATGGGCGTTCTGCTCAACAGGCGAAAAGCAGGGAGGAACAGCAGCGTCGGTCAAGTGAGCTCCCCCTTGTGGCTAGTGGAGCTTAATTCAAACCTGCGATGGAAATTGTGCTGGGGATGACTGAGCTCTAACTTCACGATCTGACACTTTCCGTCACTTTCTCCTCACTCACACACGGTGGTGGGATGGCCAAAAAAACGTAGGTGTGCAGGGTGTCCTCTCTGACACCCAGCTGAAGTCCAAGAGATACGTGTGCTGGGAATAGGACTTGCAACTAGTTTAAGGGAAGATGCCGTTGGGACTCCTTCAGCTGCTCATCCCCTCATCAGAACAAAGCGTTTCTCTGGGCCAGAGCTCTATCAGCCTGAACCAACCACGTGCAGCACAGCTC
This sequence comes from Manis pentadactyla, assembly GCF_030020395.1. Classification (NCBI taxonomy): domain Eukaryota; kingdom Metazoa; phylum Chordata; class Mammalia; order Pholidota; family Manidae; genus Manis; species Manis pentadactyla. The sequence goes on from NC_080037.1 coordinate 29,104,569, forward strand.
TCTCTTTGTGATCTTCAGGTCAGGGAGAAACCATCCTACGCCGTGACTCGAAAGCTAAATGCTTAAGGGCCGTCCTAAGACTTCTGCATTCAAGCACCCTGAAGATGGCCTTTCGTGCTTGGCTCTCTCCTCCACGGGCTCGGAATCATCCGGGAGGTCCTGGGTTCCCGAGGGCGCTGGGAGAGGACGCAAAAGGCCACCTCATCCCTTTAGTAGCAATGCCATGATGACGCCCCGGCTGTAAAGAGTCAGAAACGGCTGCAGGAGAGCCTGATTGCCAGACTTTGCTGGGGAAGCATTCCACCGTGCACTGAGGAGCCCCTCCCTGAGAGAACTCTCGGTTGCTTTTGCCTTGCATGCTCTTTGCTCCTGTGTGGTGTGGAAAACAGCAAACATTGCAGCGGAAGGCGGTGCTCTCTCTGCGCCCTCTATCTCAAAGTGGTAAGTGGGCTTGGGAATAGGCGTTCGCACTAGCCACGTGGGAAGCTGCAGAACAAGAAGCTTTGAAATAACAGCAGTTGGACGCAGGTCAGCTTTGGATTCAGCTTACGTGGTTGAAAGAATGCAGGGCAGAGCGTCCCATTCAAGGAATCACTGTCGTCGTTGCAGTGGATGCCGAAACTGAGCTTGCGATGTGCTTGCCGTGTCTGTCCTGTGCGCCTGCACGCTAGGCGTCTGAGTGAAGACTGCTGTGTAGAGTTCTCCTCGGCCGAGCGCAGATGCTGGTCTGTGTGGCCATTAACGTGAGGCCTTGCTGTGGAAGCCTGGCTGTCGGGGGGAAAAAAGCCCGCATACAACGAATTTAGCTTGGACGTTTAGAAAGTCGCTTTCTTCCTGCTACTTCCCGGCTGCTGCAGAGAGGCCCAGGGTCGTCTCTGGGGCGGTACGTCTGTCGGCCTCCCGTGCCACAGTCTGAGCATGGAAAGCGAAGTGCCCATTCGCTTCAGTCCCCGAGCATCATGGCAGCAAGAGGTGTGTGCAAGCCTCTCCAAAGCCTGGTGGCACAAGTGCCCTAAGCCCTCAGAGCTGCTGTCCTGCAGAGAGGGCTCTGAGGCTGTCTCAGTCCAAGTGACTTTTTTGCTTCCCAGACATGCATGTCCAGACTGACAGCTAAACACTGCTGTGGCGAGGTGAGCTTCTTACATATACTTGTCCTCCCAGACACAAGAACACTGTGAAGAGGTCTGCTGCCCAGCCTCAGGGGAAGAGGCAGAGAACGTTGCTTTCCGCACAGCACTGGAAGCAGGACGGATGGGCGTTCTGCTCAACAGGCGAAAAGCAGGGAGGAACAGCAGCGTCGGTCAAGTGAGCTCCCCCTTGTGGCTAGTGGAGCTTAATTCAAACCTGCGATGGAAATTGTGCTGGGGATGACTGAGCTCTAACTTCACGATCTGACACTTTCCGTCACTTTCTCCTCACTCACACACGGTGGTGGGATGGCCAAAAAAACGTAGGTGTGCAGGGTGTCCTCTCTGACACCCAGCTGAAGTCCAAGAGATACGTGTGCTGGGAATAGGACTTGCAACTAGTTTAAGGGAAGATGCCGTTGGGACTCCTTCAGCTGCTCATCCCCTCATCAGAACAAAGCGTTTCTCTGGGCCAGAGCTCTATCAGCCTGAACCAACCACGTGCAGCACAGCTCTCTCCTCTTTGTGATCTTCAGGTCAGGGAGAAACCATCCTACGCCGTGACTCGAAAGCTAAATGCTTAAGGGCCGTCCTAAGACTTCTGCATTCAAGCACCCTGAAGATGGCCTTTCGTGCTTGGCTCTCTCCTCCACGGGCTCGGAATCATCCGGGAGGTCCTGGGTTCCCGAGGGCGCTGGGAGAGGACGCAAAAGGCCACCTCATCCCTTTAGTAGCAATGCCATGATGACGCCCCGGCTGTAAAGAGTCAGAAACGGCTGCAGGAGAGCCTGATTGCCAGACTTTGCTGGGGAAGCATTCCACCGTGCACTGAGGAGCCCCTCCCTGAGAGAACTCTCGGTTGCTTTTGCCTTGCATGCTCTTTGCTCCTGTGTGGTGTGGAAAACAGCAAACATTGCAGCGGAAGGCGGTGCTCTCTGTGCGCCCTCTATCTCAAAGTGGTAAGTGGGCTTGGGAATAGGCGTTCGCACTAGCCACGTGGGAAGCTGCAGAACAAGAAGCTTTGAAATAACAGCAGTTGGACGCAGGTCAGCTTTGGATTCAGCTTACGTGGTTGAAAGAATGCAGGGCAGAGCGTCCCATTCAAGGAATCACTGTCGTCGTTGCAGTGGATGCCGAAACTGAGCTTGCGATGTGCTTGCCGTGTCTGTCCTGTGCGCCTGCACGCTAGGCGTCTGAGTGAAGACTGCTGTGTAGAGTTCTCCTCGGCCGAGCGCAGATGCTGGTCTGTGTGGCCATTAACGTGAGGCCTTGCTGTGGAAGCCTGGCTGTCGGGGGGAAAAAAGCCCGCATACAACGAATTTAGCTTGGACGTTTAGAAAGTCGCTTTCTTCCTGCTACTTCCCGGCTGCTGCAGAGAGGCCCAGGGTCGTCTCTGGGGCGGTACGTCTGTCGGCCTCCCGTGCCACAGTCTGAGCATGGAAAGCGAAGTGCCCATTCGCTTCAGTCCCCGAGCATCATGGCAGCAAGAGGTGTGTGCAAGCCTCTCCAAAGCCTGGTGGCACAAGTGCCCTAAGCCCTCAGAGCTGCTGTCCTGCAGAGAGGGCTCTGAGGCTGTCTCAGTCCAAGTGACTTTTTTGCTTCCCAGACATGCATGTCCAGACTGACAGCTAAACACTGCTGTGGCGAGGTGAGCTTCTTACATATACTTGTCCTCCCAGACACAAGAACACTGTGAAGAGGTCTGCTGCCCAGCCTCAGGGGAAGAGGCAGAGAACGTTGCTTTCCGCACAGCACTGGAAGCAGGACGGATGGGCGTTCTGCTCAACAGGCGAAAAGCAGGGAGGAACAGCAGCGTCGGTCAAGTGAGCTCCCCCTTGTGGCTAGTGGAGCTTAATTCAAACCTGCGATGGAAATTGTGCTGGGGATGACTGAGCTCTAACTTCACGATCTGACACTTTCCGTCACTTTCTCCTCACTCACACACGGTGGTGGGATGGCCAAAAAAACGTAGGTGTGCAGGGTGTCCTCTCTGACACCCAGCTGAAGTCCAAGAGATACGTGTGCTGGGAATAGGACTTGCAACTAGTTTAAGGGAAGATGCCGTTGGGACTCCTTCAGCTGCTCATCCCCTCATCAGAACAAAGCGTTTCTCTGGGCCAGAGCTCTATCAGCCTGAACCAACCACGTGCAGCACAGCTCTCTCCTCTTTGTGATCTTCAGGTCAGGGAGAAACCATCCTACGCCGTGACTCGAAAGCTAAATGCTTAAGGGCCGTCCTAAGACTTCTGCATTCAAGCACCCTGAAGATGGCCTTTCGTGCTTGGCTCTCTCCTCCACGGGCTCGGAATCATCCGGGAGGTCCTGGGTTCCCGAGGGCGCTGGGAGAGGACGCAAAAGGCCACCTCATCCCTTTAGTAGCAATGCCATGATGACGCCCCGGCTGTAAAGAGTCAGAAACGGCTGCAGGAGAGCCTGATTGCCAGACTTTGCTGGGGAAGCATTCCACCGTGCACTGAGGAGCCCCTCCCTGAGAGAACTCTCGGTTGCTTTTGCCTTGCATGCTCTTTGCTCCTGTGTGGTGTGGAAAACAGCAAACATTGCAGCGGAAGGCGGTGCTCTCTCTGCGCCCTCTATCTCAAAGTGGTAAGTGGGCTTGGGAATAGGCGTTCGCACTAGCCACGTGGGAAGCTGCAGAACAAGAAGCTTTGAAATAACAGCAGTTGGACGCAGGTCAGCTATGGATTCAGCTTACGTGGGTGAAAGAATGCAGGGCAGAGCGTCCCATTCAAGGAATCACTGTCGTCGTTGCAGTGGATGCCGAAACTGAGCTTGCGATGTGCTTGCCGTGTCTGTCCTGTGCGCCTGCACGCTAGGCGTCTGAGTGAAGACTGCTGTGTAGAGTTCTCCTCGGCCGAGCGCAGATGCTGGTCTGTGTGGCCATTAACGTGAGGCCTTGCTGTGGAAGCCTGGCTGTCGGGGGGAAAAAAGCCCGCATACAACGAATTTAGCTTGGACGTTTAGAAAGTCGCTTTCTTCCTGCTACTTCCCGGCTGCTGCAGAGAGGCCCAGGGTCGTCTCTGGGGCGGTACGTCTGTCGGCCTCCCGTGCCACAGTCTGAGCATGGAAAGCGAAGTGCCCATTCGCTTCAGTCCCCGAGCATCATGGCAGCAAGAGGTGTGTGCAAGCCTCTCCAAAGCCTGGTGGCACAAGTGCCCTAAGCCCTCAGAGCTGCTGTCCTGCAGAGAGGGCTCTGAGGCTGTCTCAGTCCAAGTGACTTTTTTGCTTCCCAGACATGCATGTCCAGACTGACAGCTAAACACTGCTGTGGCGAGGTGAGCTTCTTACATATACTTGTCCTCCCAGACACAAGAACACTGTGAAGAGGTCTGCTGCCCAGCCTCAGGGGAAGAGGCAGAGAACGTTGCTTTCCGCACAGCACTGGAAGCAGGACGGATGGGCGTTCTGCTCAACAGGCGAAAAGCAGGGAGGAACAGCAGCGTCGGTCAAGTGAGCTCCCCCTTGTGGCTAGTGGAGCTTAATTCAAACCTGCGATGGAAATTGTGCTGGGGATGACTGAGCTCTAACTTCACGATCTGACACTTTCCGTCACTTTCTCCTCACTCACACACGGTGGTGGGATGGCCAAAAAAACGTAGGTGTGCAGGGTGTCCTCTCTGACACCCAGCTGAAGTCCAAGAGATACGTGTGCTGGGAATAGGACTTGCAACTAGTTTAAGGGAAGATGCCGTTGGGACTCCTTCAGCTGCTCATCCCCTCATCAGAACAAAGCGTTTCTCTGGGCCAGAGCTCTATCAGCCTGAACCAACCACGTGCAGCACAGCTCTCTCCTCTTTGTGATCTTCAGGTCAGGGAGAAACCATCCTACGCCGTGACTCGAAAGCTAAATGCTTAAGGGCCGTCCTAAGACTTCTGCATTCAAGCACCCTGAAGATGGCCTTTCGTGCTTGGCTCTCTCCTCCACGGGCTCGGAATCATCCGGGAGGTCCTGGGTTCCCGAGGGCGCTGGGAGAGGACGCAAAAGGCCACCTCATCCCTTTAGTAGCAATGCCATGATGACGCCCCGGCTGTAAAGAGTCAGAAACGGCTGCAGGAGAGCCTGATTGCCAGACTTTGCTGGGGAAGCATTCCACCGTGCACTGAGGAGCCCCTCCCTGAGAGAACTCTCGGTTGCTTTTGCCTTGCATGCTCTTTGCTCCTGTGTGGTGTGGAAAACAGCAAACATTGCAGCGGAAGGCGGTGCTCTCTCTGCGCCCTCTATCTCAAAGTGGTAAGTGGGCTTGGGAATAGGCGTTCGCACTAGCCACGTGGGAAGCTGCAGAACAAGAAGCTTTGAAATAACAGCAGTTGGACGCAGGTCAGCTTTGGATTCAGCTTACGTGGTTGAAAGAATGCAGGGCAGAGCGTCCCATTCAAGGAATCACTGTCGTCGTTGCAGTGGATGCCGAAACTGAGCTTGCGATGTGCTTGCCGTGTCTGTCCTGTGCGCCTGCACGCTAGGCGTCTGAGTGAAGACTGCTGTGTAGAGTTCTCCTCGGCCGAGCGCAGATGCTGGTCTGTGTGGCCATTAACGTGAGGCCTTGCTGTGGAAGCCTGGCTGTCGGGGGGAAAAAAGCCCGCATACAACGAATTTAGCTTGGACGTTTAGAAAGTCGCTTTCTTCCTGCTACTTCCCGGCTGCTGCAGAGAGGCCCAGGGTCGTCTCTGGGGCGGTACGTCTGTCGGCCTCCCGTGCCACAGTCTGAGCATGGAAAGCGAAGTGCCCATTCGCTTCAGTCCCCGAGCATCATGGCAGCAAGAGGTGTGTGCAAGCCTCTCCAAAGCCTGGTGGCACAAGTGCCCTAAGCCCTCAGAGCTGCTGTCCTGCAGAGAGGGCTCTGAGGCTGTCTCAGTCCAAGTGACTTTTTTGCTTCCCAGACATGCATGTCCAGACTGACAGCTAAACACTGCTGTGGCGAGGTGAGCTTCTTACATATACTTGTCCTCCCAGACACAAGAACACTGTGAAGAGGTCTGCTGCCCAGCCTCAGGGGAAGAGGCAGAGAACGTTGCTTTCCGCACAGCACTGGAAGCAGGACGGATGGGCGTTCTGCTCAACAGGCGAAAAGCAGGGAGGAACAGCAGCGTCGGTCAAGTGAGCTCCCCCTTGTGGCTAGTGGAGCTTAATTCAAACCTGCGATGGAAATTGTGCTGGGGATGACTGAGCTCTAACTTCACGATCTGACACTTTCCGTCACTTTCTCCTCACTCACACACGGTGGTGGGATGGCCAAAAAAACGTAGGTGTGCAGGGTGTCCTCTCTGACACCCAGCTGAAGTCCAAGAGATACGTGTGCTGGGAATAGGACTTGCAACTAGTTTAAGGGAAGATGCCGTTGGGACTCCTTCAGCTGCTCATCCCCTCATCAGAACAAAGCGTTTCTCTGGGCCAGAGCTCTATCAGCCTGAAGCAACCACGTGCAGCACAGCTCTCTCCTCTTTGTGATCTTCAGGTCAGGGAGAAACCATCCTACGCCGTGACTCGAAAGCTAAATGCTTAAGGGCCGTCCTAAGACTTCTGCATTCAAGCACCCTGAAGATGGCCTTTCGTGCTTGGCTCTCTCCTCCACGGGCTCGGAATCATCCGGGAGGTCCTGGGTTCCCGAGGGCGCTGGGAGAGGACGCAAAAGGCCACCTCATCCCTTTAGTAGCAATGCCATGATGACGCCCCGGCTGTAAAGAGTCAGAAACGGCTGCAGGAGAGCCTGATTGCCAGACTTTGCTGGGGAAGCATTCCACCGTGCACTGAGGAGCCCCTCCCTGAGAGAACTCTCGGTTGCTTTTGCCTTGCATGCTCTTTGCTCCTGTGTGGTGTGGAAAACAGCAAACATTGCAGCGGAAGGCGGTGCTCTCTCTGCGCCCTCTATCTCAAAGTGGTAAGTGGGCTTGGGAATAGGCGTTCGCACTAGCCACGTGGGAAGCTGCAGAACAAGAAGCTTTGAAATAACAGCAGTTGGACGCAGGTCAGCTTTGGATTCAGCTTACGTGGTTGAAAGAATGCAGGGCAGAGCGTCCCATTCAAGGAATCACTGTCGTCGTTGCAGTGGATGCCGAAACTGAGCTTGCGATGTGCTTGCCGTGTCTGTCCTGTGCGCCTGCACGCTAGGCGTCTGAGTGAAGACTGCTGTGTAGAGTTCTCCTCGGCCGAGCGCAGATGCTGGTCTGTGTGGCCATTAACGTGAGGCCTTGCTGTGGAAGCCTGGCTGTCGGGGGGAAAAAAGCCCGCATACAACGAATTTAGCTTGGACGTTTAGAAAGTCGCTTTCTTCCTGCTACTTCCCGGCTGCTGCAGAGAGGCCCAGGGTCGTCTCTGGGGCGGTACGTCTGTCGGCCTCCCGTGCCACAGTCTGAGCATGGAAAGCGAAGTGCCCATTCGCTTCAGTCCCCGAGCATCATGGCAGCAAGAGGTGTGTGCAAGCCTCTCCAAAGCCTGGTGGCACAAGTGCCCTAAGCCCTCAGAGCTGCTGTCCTGCAGAGAGGGCTCTGAGGCTGTCTCAGTCCAAGTGACTTTTTTGCTTCCCAGACATGCATGTCCAGACTGACAGCTAAACACTGCTGTGGCGAGGTGAGCTTCTTACATATACTTGTCCTCCCAGACACAAGAACACTGTGAAGAGGTCTGCTGCCCAGCCTCAGGGGAAGAGGCAGAGAACGTTGCTTTCCGCACAGCACTGGAAGCAGGACGGATGGGCGTTCTGCTCAACAGGCGAAAAGCAGGGAGGAACAGCAGCGTCGGTCAAGTGAGCTCCCCCTTGTGGCTAGTGGAGCTTAATTCAAACCTGCGATGGAAATTGTGCTGGGGATGACTGAGCTCTAACTTCACGATCTGACACTTTCCGTCACTTTCTCCTCACTCACACACGGTGGTGGGATGGCCAAAAAAACGTAGGTGTGCAGGGTGTCCTCTCTGACACCCAGCTGAAGTCCAAGAGATACGTGTGCTGGGAATAGGACTTGCAACTAGTTTAAGGGAAGATGCCGTTGGGACTCCTTCAGCTGCTCATCCCCTCATCAGAACAAAGCGTTTCTCTGGGCCAGAGCTCTATCAGCCTGAACCAACCACGTGCAGCACAGCTCTCTCCTCTTTGTGATCTTCAGGTCAGGGAGAAACCATCCTACGCCGTGACTCGAAAGCTAAATGCTTAAGGGCCGTCCTAAGACTTCTGCATTCAAGCACCCTGAAGATGGCCTTTCGTGCTTGGCTCTCTCCTCCACGGGCTCGGAATCATCCGGGAGGTCCTGGGTTCCCGAGGGCGCTGGGAGAGGACGCAAAAGGCCACCTCATCCCTTTAGTAGCAATGCCATGATGACGCCCCGGCTGTAAAGAGTCAGAAACGGCTGCAGGAGAGCCTGATTGCCAGACTTTGCTGGGGAAGCATTCCACCGTGCACTGAGGAGCCCCTCCCTGAGAGAACTCTCGGTTGCTTTTGCCTTGCATGCTCTTTGCTCCTGTGTGGTGTGGAAAACAGCAAACATTGCAGCGGAAGGCGGTGCTCTCTGTGCGCCCTCTATCTCAAAGTGGTAAGTGGGCTTGGGAATAGGCGTTCGCACTAGCCACGTGGGAAGCTGCAGAACAAGAAGCTTTGAAATAACAGCAGTTGGACGCAGGTCAGCTATGGATTCAGCTTACGTGGGTGAAAGAATGCAGGGCAGAGCGTCCCATTCAAGGAATCACTGTCGTCGTTGCAGTGGATGCCGAAACTGAGCTTGCGATGTGCTTGCCGTGTCTGTCCTGTGCGCCTGCACGCTAGGCGTCTGAGTGAAGACTGCTGTGTAGAGTTCTCCTCGGCCGAGCGCAGATGCTGGTCTGTGTGGCCATTAACGTGAGGCCTTGCTGTGGAAGCCTGGCTGTCGGGGGGAAAAAAGCCCGCATACAACGAATTTAGCTTGGACGTTTAGAAAGTCGCTTTCTTCCTGCTACTTCCCGGCTGCTGCAGAGAGGCCCAGGGTCGTCTCTGGGGCGGTACGTCTGTCGGCCTCCCGTGCCACAGTCTGAGCATGGAAAGCGAAGTGCCCATTCGCTTCAGTCCCCGAGCATCATGGCAGCAAGAGGTGTGTGCAAGCCTCTCCAAAGCCTGGTGGCACAAGTGCCCTAAGCCCTCAGAGCTGCTGTCCTGCAGAGAGGGCTCTGAGGCTGTCTCAGTCCAAGTGACTTTTTTGCTTCCCAGACATGCATGTCCAGACTGACAGCTAAACACTGCTGTGGCGAGGTGAGCTTCTTACATATACTTGTCCTCCCAGACACAAGAACACTGTGAAGAGGTCTGCTGCCCAGCCTCAGGGGAAGAGGCAGAGAACGTTGCTTTCCGCACAGCACTGGAAGCAGGACGGATGGGCGTTCTGCTCAACAGGCGAAAAGCAGGGAGGAACAGCAGCGTCGGTCAAGTGAGCTCCCCCTTGTGGCTAGTGGAGCTTAATTCAAACCTGCGATGGAAATTGTGCTGGGGATGACTGAGCTCTAACTTCACGATCTGACACTTTCCGTCACTTTCTCCTCACTCACACACGGTGGTGGGATGGCCAAAAAAACGTAGGTGTGCAGGGTGTCCTCTCTGACACCCAGCTGAAGTCCAAGAGATACGTGTGCTGGGAATAGGACTTGCAACTAGTTTAAGGGAAGATGCCGTTGGGACTCCTTCAGCTGCTCATCCCCTCATCAGAACAAAGCGTTTCTCTGGGCCAGAGCTCTATCAGCCTGAACCAACCACGTGCAGCACAGCTCTCTCCTCTTTGTGATCTTCAGGTCAGGGAGAAACCATCCTACGCCGTGACTCGAAAGCTAAATGCTTAAGGGCCGTCCTAAGACTTCTGCATTCAAGCACCCTGAAGATGGCCTTTCGTGCTTGGCTCTCTCCTCCACGGGCTCGGAATCATCCGGGAGGTCCTGGGTTCCCGAGGGCGCTGGGAGAGGACGCAAAAGGCCACCTCATCCCTTTAGTAGCAATGCCATGATGACGCCCCGGCTGTAAAGAGTCAGAAACGGCTGCAGGAGAGCCTGATTGCCAGACTTTGCTGGGGAAGCATTCCACCGTGCACTGAGGAGCCCCTCCCTGAGAGAACTCTCGGTTGCTTTTGCCTTGCATGCTCTTTGCTCCTGTGTGGTGTGGAAAACAGCAAACATTGCAGCGGAAGGCGGTGCTCTCTCTGCGCCCTCTATCTCAAAGTGGTAAGTGGGCTTGGGAATAGGCGTTCGCACTAGCCACGTGGGAAGCTGCAGAACAAGAAGCTTTGAAATAACAGCAGTTGGACGCAGGTCAGCTTTGGATTCAGCTTACGTGGTTGAAAGAATGCAGGGCAGAGCGTCCCATTCAAGGAATCACTGTCGTCGTTGCAGTGGATGCCGAAACTGAGCTTGCGATGTGCTTGCCGTGTCTGTCCTGTGCGCCTGCACGCTAGGCGTCTGAGTGAAGACTGCTGTGTAGAGTTCTCCTCGGCCGAGCGCAGATGCTGGTCTGTGTGGCCATTAACGTGAGGCCTTGCTGTGGAAGCCTGGCTGTCGGGGGGAAAAAAGCCCGCATACAACGAATTTAGCTTGGACGTTTAGAAAGTCGCTTTCTTCCTGCTACTTCCCGGCTGCTGCAGAGAGGCCCAGGGTCGTCTCTGGGGCGGTACGTCTGTCGGCCTCCCGTGCCACAGTCTGAGCATGGAAAGCGAAGTGCCCATTCGCTTCAGTCCCCGAGCATCATGGCAGCAAGAGGTGTGTGCAAGCCTCTCCAAAGCCTGGTGGCACAAGTGCCCTAAGCCCTCAGAGCTGCTGTCCTGCAGAGAGGGCTCTGAGGCTGTCTCAGTCCAAGTGACTTTTTTGCTTCCCAGACATGCATGTCCAGACTGACAGCTAAACACTGCTGTGGCGAGGTGAGCTTCTTACATATACTTGTCCTCCCAGACACAAGAACACTGTGAAGAGGTCTGCTGCCCAGCCTCAGGGGAAGAGGCAGAGAACGTTGCTTTCCGCACAGCACTGGAAGCAGGACGGATGGGCGTTCTGCTCAACAGGCGAAAAGCAGGGAGGAACAGCAGCGTCGGTCAAGTGAGCTCCCCCTTGTGGCTAGTGGAGCTTAATTCAAACCTGCGATGGAAATTGTGCTGGGGATGACTGAGCTCTAACTTCACGATCTGACACTTTCCGTCACTTTCTCCTCACTCACACACGGTGGTGGGATGGCCAAAAAAACGTAGGTGTGCAGGGTGTCCTCTCTGACACCCAGCTGAAGTCCAAGAGATACGTGTGCTGGGAATAGGACTTGCAACTAGTTTAAGGGAAGATGCCGTTGGGACTCCTTCAGCTGCTCATCCCCTCATCAGAACAAAGCGTTTCTCTGGGCCAGAGCTCTATCAGCCTGAAGCAACCACGTGCAGCACAGCTCTCTCCTCTTTGTGATCTTCAGGTCAGGGAGAAACCATCCTACGCCGTGACTCGAAAGCTAAATGCTTAAGGGCCGTCCTAAGACTTCTGCATTCAAGCACCCTGAAGATGGCCTTTCGTGCTTGGCTCTCTCCTCCACGGGCTCGGAATCATCCGGGAGGTCCTGGGTTCCCGAGGGCGCTGGGAGAGGACGCAAAAGGCCACCTCATCCCTTTAGTAGCAATGCCATGATGACGCCCCGGCTGTAAAGAGTCAGAAACGGCTGCAGGAGAGCCTGATTGCCAGACTTTGCTGGGGAAGCATTCCACCGTGCACTGAGGAGCCCCTCCCTGAGAGAACTCTCGGTTGCTTTTGCCTTGCATGCTCTTTGCTCCTGTGTGGTGTGGAAAACAGCAAACATTGCAGCGGAAGGCGGTGCTCTCTCTGCGCCCTCTATCTCAAAGTGGTAAGTGGGCTTGGGAATAGGCGTTCGCACTAGCCACGTGGGAAGCTGCAGAACAAGAAGCTTTGAAATAACAGCAGTTGGACGCAGGTCAGCTTTGGATTCAGCTTACGTGGTTGAAAGAATGCAGGGCAGAGCGTCCCATTCAAGGAATCACTGTCGTCGTTGCAGTGGATGCCGAAACTGAGCTTGCGATGTGCTTGCCGTGTCTGTCCTGTGCGCCTGCACGCTAGGCGTCTGAGTGAAGACTGCTGTGTAGAGTTCTCCTCGGCCGAGCGCAGATGCTGGTCTGTGTGGCCATTAACGTGAGGCCTTGCTGTGGAAGCCTGGCTGTCGGGGGGAAAAAAGCCCGCATACAACGAATTTAGCTTGGACGTTTAGAAAGTCGCTTTCTTCCTGCTACTTCCCGGCTGCTGCAGAGAGGCCCAGGGTCGTCTCTGGGGCGGTACGTCTGTCGGCCTCCCGTGCCACAGTCTGAGCATGGAAAGCGAAGTGCCCATTCGCTTCAGTCCCCGAGCATCATGGCAGCAAGAGGTGTGTGCAAGCCTCTCCAAAGCCTGGTGGCACAAGTGCCCTAAGCCCTCAGAGCTGCTGTCCTGCAGAGAGGGCTCTGAGGCTGTCTCAGTCCAAGTGACTTTTTTGCTTCCCAGACATGCATGTCCAGACTGACAGCTAAACACTGCTGTGGCGAGGTGAGCTTCTTACATATACTTGTCCTCCCAGACACAAGAACACTGTGAAGAGGTCTGCTGCCCAGCCTCAGGGGAAGAGGCAGAGAACGTTGCTTTCCGCACAGCACTGGAAGCAGGACGGATGGGCGTTCTGCTCAACAGGCGAAAAGCAGGGAGGAACAGCAGCGTCGGTCAAGTGAGCTCCCCCTTGTGGCTAGTGGAGCTTAATTCAAACCTGCGATGGAAATTGTGCTGGGGATGACTGAGCTCTAACTTCACGATCTGACACTTTCCGTCACTTTCTCCTCACTCACACACGGTGGTGGGATGGCCAAAAAAACGTAGGTGTGCAGGGTGTCCTCTCTGACACCCAGCTGAAGTCCAAGAGATACGTGTGCTGGGAATAGGACTTGCAACTAGTTTAAGGGAAGATGCCGTTGGGACTCCTTCAGCTGCTCATCCCCTCATCAGAACAAAGCGTTTCTCTGGGCCAGAGCTCTATCAGCCTGAAGCAACCACGTGCAGCACAGCTCTCTCCTCTTTGTGATCTTCAGGTCAGGGAGAAACCATCCTACGCCGTGACTCGAAAGCTAAATGCTTAAGGGCCGTCCTAAGACTTCTGCATTCAAGCACCCTGAAGATGGCCTTTCGTGCTTGGCTCTCTCCTCCACGGGCTCGGAATCATCCGGGAGGTCCTGGGTTCCCGAGGGCGCTGGGAGAGGACGCAAAAGGCCACCTCATCCCTTTAGTAGCAATGCCATGATGACGCCCCGGCTGTAAAGAGTCAGAAACGGCTGCAGGAGAGCCTGATTGCCAGACTTTGCTGGGGAAGCATTCCACCGTGCACTGAGGAGCCCCTCCCTGAGAGAACTCTCGGTTGCTTTTGCCTTGCATGCTCTTTGCTCCTGTGTGGTGTGGAAAACAGCAAACATTGCAGCGGAAGGCGGTGCTCTCTCTGCGCCCTCTATCTCAAAGTGGTAAGTGGGCTTGGGAATAGGCGTTCGCACTAGCCACGTGGGAAGCTGCAGAACAAGAAGCTTTGAAATAACAGCAGTTGGACGCAGGTCAGCTTTGGATTCAGCTTACGTGGTTGAAAGAATGCAGGGCAGAGCGTCCCATTCAAGGAATCACTGTCGTCGTTGCAGTGGATGCCGAAACTGAGCTTGCGATGTGCTTGCCGTGTCTGTCCTGTGCGCCTGCACGCTAGGCGTCTGAGTGAAGACTGCTGTGTAGAGTTCTCCTCGGCCGAGCGCAGATGCTGGTCTGTGTGGCCATTAACGTGAGGCCTTGCTGTGGAAGCCTGGCTGTCGGGGGGAAAAAAGCCCGCATACAACGAATTTAGCTTGGACGTTTAGAAAGTCGCTTTCTTCCTGCTACTTCCCGGCTGCTGCAGAGAGGCCCAGGGTCGTCTCTGGGGCGGTACGTCTGTCGGCCTCCCGTGCCACAGTCTGAGCATGGAAAGCGAAGTGCCCATTCGCTTCAGTCCCCGAGCATCATGGCAGCAAGAGGTGTGTGCAAGCCTCTCCAAAGCCTGGTGGCACAAGTGCCCTAAGCCCTCAGAGCTGCTGTCCTGCAGAGAGGGCTCTGAGGCTGTCTCAGTCCAAGTGACTTTTTTGCTTCCCAGACATGCATGTCCAGACTGACAGCTAAACACTGCTGTGGCGAGGTGAGCTTCTTACATATACTTGTCCTCCCAGACACAAGAACACTGTGAAGAGGTCTGCTGCCCAGCCTCAGGGGAAGAGGCAGAGAACGTTGCTTTCCGCACAGCACTGGAAGCAGGACGGATGGGCGTTCTGCTCAACAGGCGAAAAGCAGGGAGGAACAGCAGCGTCGGTCAAGTGAGCTCCCCCTTGTGGCTAGTGGAGCTTAATTCAAACCTGCGATGGAAATTGTGCTGGGGATGACTGAGCTCTAACTTCACGATCTGACACTTTCCGTCACTTTCTCCTCACTCACACACGGTGGTGGGATGGCCAAAAAAACGTAGGTGTGCAGGGTGTCCTCTCTGACACCCAGCTGAAGTCCAAGAGATACGTGTGCTGGGAATAGGACTTGCAACTAGTTTAAGGGAAGATGCCGTTGGGACTCCTTCAGCTGCTCATCCCCTCATCAGAACAAAGCGTTTCTCTGGGCCAGAGCTCTATCAGCCTGAACCAACCACGTGCAGCACAGCTCTCTCCTCTTTGTGATCTTCAGGTCAGGGAGAAACCATCCTACGCCGTGACTCGAAAGCTAAATGCTTAAGGGCCGTCCTAAGACTTCTGCATTCAAGCACCCTGAAGATGGCCTTTCGTGCTTGGCTCTCTCCTCCACGGGCTCGGAATCATCCGGGAGGTCCTGGGTTCCCGAGGGCGCTGGGAGAGGACGCAAAAGGCCACCTCATCCCTTTAGTAGCAATGCCATGATGACGCCCCGGCTGTAAAGAGTCAGAAACGGCTGCAGGAGAGCCTGATTGCCAGACTTTGCTGGGGAAGCATTCCACCGTGCACTGAGGAGCCCCTCCCTGAGAGAACTCTCGGTTGCTTTTGCCTTGCATGCTCTTTGCTCCTGTGTGGTGTGGAAAACAGCAAACATTGCAGCGGAAGGCGGTGCTCTCTGTGCGCCCTCTATCTCAAAGTGGTAAGTGGGCTTGGGAATAGGCGTTCGCACTAGCCACGTGGGAAGCTGCAGAACAAGAAGCTTTGAAATAACAGCAGTTGGACGCAGGTCAGCTATGGATTCAGCTTACGTGGGTGAAAGAATGCAGGGCAGAGCGTCCCATTCAAGGAATCACTGTCGTCGTTGCAGTGGATGCCGAAACTGAGCTTGCGATGTGCTTGCCGTGTCTGTCCTGTGCGCCTGCACGCTAGGCGTCTGAGTGAAGACTGCTGTGTAGAGTTCTCCTCGGCCGAGCGCAGATGCTGGTCTGTGTGGCCATTAACGTGAGGCCTTGCTGTGGAAGCCTGGCTGTCGGGGGGAAAAAAGCCCGCATACAACGAATTTAGCTTGGACGTTTAGAAAGTCGCTTTCTTCCTGCTACTTCCCGGCTGCTGCAGAGAGGCCCAGGGTCGTCTCTGGGGCGGTACGTCTGTCGGCCTCCCGTGCCACAGTCTGAGCATGGAAAGCGAAGTGCCCATTCGCTTCAGTCCCCGAGCATCATGGCAGCAAGAGGTGTGTGCAAGCCTCTCCAAAGCCTGGTGGCACAAGTGCCCTAAGCCCTCAGAGCTGCTGTCCTGCAGAGAGGGCTCTGAGGCTGTCTCAGTCCAAGTGACTTTTTTGCTTCCCAGACATGCATGTCCAGACTGACAGCTAAACACTGCTGTGGCGAGGTGAGCTTCTTACATATACTTGTCCTCCCAGACACAAGAACACTGTGAAGAGGTCTGCTGCCCAGCCTCAGGGGAAGAGGCAGAGAACGTTGCTTTCCGCACAGCACTGGAAGCAGGACGGATGGGCGTTCTGCTCAACAGGCGAAAAGCAGGGAGGAACAGCAGCGTCGGTCAAGTGAGCTCCCCCTTGTGGCTAGTGGAGCTTAATTCAAACCTGCGATGGAAATTGTGCTGGGGATGACTGAGCTCTAACTTCACGATCTGACACTTTCCGTCACTTTCTCCTCACTCACACACGGTGGTGGGATGGCCAAAAAAACGTAGGTGTGCAGGGTGTCCTCTCTGACACCCAGCTGAAGTCCAAGAGATACGTGTGCTGGGAATAGGACTTGCAACTAGTTTAAGGGAAGATGCCGTTGGGACTCCTTCAGCTGCTCATCCCCTCATCAGAACAAAGCGTTTCTCTGGGCCAGAGCTCTATCAGCCTGAACCAACCACGTGCAGCACAGCTCTCTCCTCTTTGTGATCTTCAGGTCAGGGAGAAACCATCCTACGCCGTGACTCGAAAGCTAAATGCTTAAGGGCCGTCCTAAGACTTCTGCATTCAAGCACCCTGAAGATGGCCTTTCGTGCTTGGCTCTCTCCTCCACGGGCTCGGAATCATCCGGGAGGTCCTGGGTTCCCGAGGGCGCTGGGAGAGGACGCAAAAGGCCACCTCATCCCTTTAGTAGCAATGCCATGATGACGCCCCGGCTGTAAAGAGTCAGAAACGGCTGCAGGAGAGCCTGATTGCCAGACTTTGCTGGGGAAGCATTCCACCGTGCACTGAGGAGCCCCTCCCTGAGAGAACTCTCGGTTGCTTTTGCCTTGCATGCTCTTTGCTCCTGTGTGGTGTGGAAAACAGCAAACATTGCAGCGGAAGGCGGTGCTCTCTGTGCGCCCTCTATCTCAAAGTGGTAAGTGGGCTTGGGAATAGGCGTTCGCACTAGCCACGTGGGAAGCTGCAGAACAAGAAGCTTTGAAATAACAGCAGTTGGACGCAGGTCAGCTATGGATTCAGCTTACGTGGGTGAAAGAATGCAGGGCAGAGCGTCCCATTCAAGGAATCACTGTCGTCGTTGCAGTGGATGCCGAAACTGAGCTTGCGATGTGCTTGCCGTGTCTGTCCTGTGCGCCTGCACGCTAGGCGTCTGAGTGAAGACTGCTGTGTAGAGTTCTCCTCGGCCGAGCGCAGATGCTGGTCTGTGTGGCCATTAACGTGAGGCCTTGCTGTGGAAGCCTGGCTGTCGGGGGGAAAAAAGCCCGCATACAACGAATTTAGCTTGGACGTTTAGAAAGTCGCTTTCTTCCTGCTACTTCCCGGCTGCTGCAGAGAGGCCCAGGGTCGTCTCTGGGGCGGTACGTCTGTCGGCCTCCCGTGCCACAGTCTGAGCATGGAAAGCGAAGTGCCCATTCGCTTCAGTCCCCGAGCATCATGGCAGCAAGAGGTGTGTGCAAGCCTCTCCAAAGCCTGGTGGCACAAGTGCCCTAAGCCCTCAGAGCTGCTGTCCTGCAGAGAGGGCTCTGAGGCTGTCTCAGTCCAAGTGACTTTTTTGCTTCCCAGACATGCATGTCCAGACTGACAGCTAAACACTGCTGTGGCGAGGTGAGCTTCTTACATATACTTGTCCTCCCAGACACAAGAACACTGTGAAGAGGTCTGCTGCCCAGCCTCAGGGGAAGAGGCAGAGAACGTTGCTTTCCGCACAGCACTGGAAGCAGGACGGATGGGCGTTCTGCTCAACAGGCGAAAAGCAGGGAGGAACAGCAGCGTCGGTCAAGTGAGCTCCCCCTTGTGGCTAGTGGAGCTTAATTCAAACCTGCGATGGAAATTGTGCTGGGGATGACTGAGCTCTAACTTCACGATCTGACACTTTCCGTCACTTTCTCCTCACTCACACACGGTGGTGGGATGGCCAAAAAAACGTAGGTGTGCAGGGTGTCCTCTCTGACACCCAGCTGAAGTCCAAGAGATACGTGTGCTGGGAATAGGACTTGCAACTAGTTTAAGGGAAGATGCCGTTGGGACTCCTTCAGCTGCTCATCCCCTCATCAGAACAAAGCGTTTCTCTGGGCCAGAGCTCTATCAGCCTGAACCAACCACGTGCAGCACAGCTCTCTCCTCTTTGTGATCTTCAGGTCAGGGAGAAACCATCCTACGCCGTGACTCGAAAGCTAAATGCTTAAGGGCCGTCCTAAGACTTCTGCATTCAAGCACCCTGAAGATGGCCTTTCGTGCTTGGCTCTCTCCTCCACGGGCTCGGAATCATCCGGGAGGTCCTGGGTTCCCGAGGGCGCTGGGAGAGGACGCAAAAGGCCACCTCATCCCTTTAGTAGCAATGCCATGATGACGCCCCGGCTGTAAAGAGTCAGAAACGGCTGCAGGAGAGCCTGATTGCCAGACTTTGCTGGGGAAGCATTCCACCGTGCACTGAGGAGCCCCTCCCTGAGAGAACTCTCGGTTGCTTTTGCCTTGCATGCTCTTTGCTCCTGTGTGGTGTGGAAAACAGCAAACATTGCAGCGGAAGGCGGTGCTCTCTGTGCGCCCTCTATCTCAAAGTGGTAAGTGGGCTTGGGAATAGGCGTTCGCACTAGCCACGTGGGAAGCTGCAGAACAAGAAGCTTTGAAATAACAGCAGTTGGACGCAGGTCAGCTTTGGATTCAGCTTACGTGGTTGAAAGAATGCAGGGCAGAGCGTCCCATTCAAGGAATCACTGTCGTCGTTGCAGTGGATGCCGAAACTGAGCTTGCGATGTGCTTGCCGTGTCTGTCCTGTGCGCCTGCACGCTAGGCGTCTGAGTGAAGACTGCTGTGTAGAGTTCTCCTCGGCCGAGCGCAGATGCTGGTCTGTGTGGCCATTAACGTGAGGCCTTGCTGTGGAAGCCTGGCTGTCGGGGGGAAAAAAGCCCGCATACAACGAATTTAGCTTGGACGTTTAGAAAGTCGCTTTCTTCCTGCTACTTCCCGGCTGCTGCAGAGAGGCCCAGGGTCGTCTCTGGGGCGGTACGTCTGTCGGCCTCCCGTGCCACAGTCTGAGCATGGAAAGCGAAGTGCCCATTCGCTTCAGTCCCCGAGCATCATGGCAGCAAGAGGTGTGTGCAAGCCTCTCCAAAGCCTGGTGGCACAAGTGCCCTAAGCCCTCAGAGCTGCTGTCCTGCAGAGAGGGCTCTGAGGCTGTCTCAGTCCAAGTGACTTTTTTGCTTCCCAGACATGCATGTCCAGACTGACAGCTAAACACTGCTGTGGCGAGGTGAGCTTCTTACATATACTTGTCCTCCCAGACACAAGAACACTGTGAAGAGGTCTGCTGCCCAGCCTCAGGGGAAGAGGCAGAGAACGTTGCTTTCCGCACAGCACTGGAAGCAGGACGGATGGGCGTTCTGCTCAACAGGCGAAAAGCAGGGAGGAACAGCAGCGTCGGTCAAGTGAGCTCCCCCTTGTGGCTAGTGGAGCTTAATTCAAACCTGCGATGGAAATTGTGCTGGGGATGACTGAGCTCTAACTTCACGATCTGACACTTTCCGTCACTTTCTCCTCACTCACACACGGTGGTGGGATGGCCAAAAAAACGTAGGTGTGCAGGGTGTCCTCTCTGACACCCAGCTGAAGTCCAAGAGATACGTGTGCTGGGAATAGGACTTGCAACTAGTTTAAGGGAAGATGCCGTTGGGACTCCTTCAGCTGCTCATCCCCTCATCAGAACAAAGCGTTTCTCTGGGCCAGAGCTCTATCAGCCTGAAGCAACCACGTGCAGCACAGCTCTCTCCTCTTTGTGATCTTCAGGTCAGGGAGAAACCATCCTACGCCGTGACTCGAAAGCTAAATGCTTAAGGGCCGTCCTAAGACTTCTGCATTCAAGCACCCTGAAGATGGCCTTTCGTGCTTGGCTCTCTCCTCCACGGGCTCGGAATCATCCGGGAGGTCCTGGGTTCCCGAGGGCGCTGGGAGAGGACGCAAAAGGCCACCTCATCCCTTTAGTAGCAATGCCATGATGACGCCCCGGCTGTAAAGAGTCAGAAACGGCTGCAGGAGAGCCTGATTGCCAGACTTTGCTGGGGAAGCATTCCACCGTGCACTGAGGAGCCCCTCCCTGAGAGAACTCTCGGTTGCTTTTGCCTTGCATGCTCTTTGCTCCTGTGTGGTGTGGAAAACAGCAAACATTGCAGCGGAAGGCGGTGCTCTCTCTGCGCCCTCTATCTCAAAGTGGTAAGTGGGCTTGGGAATAGGCGTTCGCACTAGCCACGTGGGAAGCTGCAGAACAAGAAGCTTTGAAATAACAGCAGTTGGACGCAGGTCAGCTTTGGATTCAGCTTACGTGGTTGAAAGAATGCAGGGCAGAGCGTCCCATTCAAGGAATCACTGTCGTCGTTGCAGTGGATGCCGAAACTGAGCTTGCGATGTGCTTGCCGTGTCTGTCCTGTGCGCCTGCACGCTAGGCGTCTGAGTGAAGACTGCTGTGTAGAGTTCTCCTCGGCCGAGCGCAGATGCTGGTCTGTGTGGCCATTAACGTGAGGCCTTGCTGTGGAAGCCTGGCTGTCGGGGGGAAAAAAGCCCGCATACAACGAATTTAGCTTGGACGTTTAGAAAGTCGCTTTCTTCCTGCTACTTCCCGGCTGCTGCAGAGAGGCCCAGGGTCGTCTCTGGGGCGGTACGTCTGTCGGCCTCCCGTGCCACAGTCTGAGCATGGAAAGCGAAGTGCCCATTCGCTTCAGTCCCCGAGCATCATGGCAGCAAGAGGTGTGTGCAAGCCTCTCCAAAGCCTGGTGGCACAAGTGCCCTAAGCCCTCAGAGCTGCTGTCCTGCAGAGAGGGCTCTGAGGCTGTCTCAGTCCAAGTGACTTTTTTGCTTCCCAGACATGCATGTCCAGACTGACAGCTAAACACTGCTGTGGCGAGGTGAGCTTCTTACATATACTTGTCCTCCCAGACACAAGAACACTGTGAAGAGGTCTGCTGCCCAGCCTCAGGGGAAGAGGCAGAGAACGTTGCTTTCCGCACAGCACTGGAAGCAGGACGGATGGGCGTTCTGCTCAACAGGCGAAAAGCAGGGAGGAACAGCAGCGTCGGTCAAGTGAGCTCCCCCTTGTGGCTAGTGGAGCTTAATTCAAACCTGCGATGGAAATTGTGCTGGGGATGACTGAGCTCTAACTTCACGATCTGACACTTTCCGTCACTTTCTCCTCACTCACACACGGTGGTGGGATGGCCAAAAAAACGTAGGTGTGCAGGGTGTCCTCTCTGACACCCAGCTGAAGTCCAAGAGATACGTGTGCTGGGAATAGGACTTGCAACTAGTTTAAGGGAAGATGCCGTTGGGACTCCTTCAGCTGCTCATCCCCTCATCAGAACAAAGCGTTTCTCTGGGCCAGAGCTCTATCAGCCTGAACCAACCACGTGCAGCACAGCTCTCTCCTCTTTGTGATCTTCAGGTCAGGGAGAAACCATCCTACGCCGTGACTCGAAAGCTAAATGCTTAAGGGCCGTCCTAAGACTTCTGCATTCAAGCACCCTGAAGATGGCCTTTCGTGCTTGGCTCTCTCCTCCACGGGCTCGGAATCATCCGGGAGGTCCTGGGTTCCCGAGGGCGCTGGGAGAGGACGCAAAAGGCCACCTCATCCCTTTAGTAGCAATGCCATGATGACGCCCCGGCTGTAAAGAGTCAGAAACGGCTGCAGGAGAGCCTGATTGCCAGACTTTGCTGGGGAAGCATTCCACCGTGCACTGAGGAGCCCCTCCCTGAGAGAACTCTCGGTTGCTTTTGCCTTGCATGCTCTTTGCTCCTGTGTGGTGTGGAAAACAGCAAACATTGCAGCGGAAGGCGGTGCTCTCTGTGCGCCCTCTATCTCAAAGTGGTAAGTGGGCTTGGGAATAGGCGTTCGCACTAGCCACGTGGGAAGCTGCAGAACAAGAAGCTTTGAAATAACAGCAGTTGGACGCAGGTCAGCTTTGGATTCAGCTTACGTGGGTGAAAGAATGCAGGGCAGAGCGTCCCATTCAAGGAATCACTGTCGTCGTTGCAGTGGATGCCGAAACTGAGCTTGCGATGTGCTTGCCGTGTCTGTCCTGTGCGCCTGCACGCTAGGCGTCTGAGTGAAGACTGCTGTGTAGAGTTCTCCTCGGCCGAGCGCAGATGCTGGTCTGTGTGGCCATTAACGTGAGGCCTTGCTGTGGAAGCCTGGCTGTCGGGGGGAAAAAAGCCCGCATACAACGAATTTAGCTTGGACGTTTAGAAAGTCGCTTTCTTCCTGCTACTTCCCGGCTGCTGCAGAGAGGCCCAGGGTCGTCTCTGGGGCGGTACGTCTGTCGGCCTCCCGTGCCACAGTCTGAGCATGGAAAGCGAAGTGCCCATTCGCTTCAGTCCCCGAGCATCATGGCAGCAAGAGGTGTGTGCAAGCCTCTCCAAAGCCTGGTGGCACAAGTGCCCTAAGCCCTCAGAGCTGCTGTCCTGCAGAGAGGGCTCTGAGGCTGTCTCAGTCCAAGTGACTTTTTTGCTTCCCAGACATGCATGTCCAGACTGACAGCTAAACACTGCTGTGGCGAGGTGAGCTTCTTACATATACTTGTCCTCCCAGACACAAGAACACTGTGAAGAGGTCTGCTGCCCAGCCTCAGGGGAAGAGGCAGAGAACGTTGCTTTCCGCACAGCACTGGAAGCAGGACGGATGGGCGTTCTGCTCAACAGGCGAAAAGCAGGGAGGAACAGCAGCGTCGGTCAAGTGAGCTCCCCCTTGTGGCTAGTGGAGCTTAATTCAAACCTGCGATGGAAATTGTGCTGGGGATGACTGAGCTCTAACTTCACGATCTGACACTTTCCGTCACTTTCTCCTCACTCACACACGGTGGTGGGATGGCCAAAAAAACGTAGGTGTGCAGGGTGTCCTCTCTGACACCCAGCTGAAGTCCAAGAGATACGTGTGCTGGGAATAGGACTTGCAACTAGTTTAAGGGAAGATGCCGTTGGGACTCCTTCAGCTGCTCATCCCCTCATCAGAACAAAGCGTTTCTCTGGGCCAGAGCTCTATCAGCCTGAAGCAACCACGTGCAGCACAGCTCTCTCCTCTTTGTGATCTTCAGGTCAGGGAGAAACCATCCTACGCCGTGACTCGAAAGCTAAATGCTTAAGGGCCGTCCTAAGACTTCTGCATTCAAGCACCCTGAAGATGGCCTTTCGTGCTTGGCTCTCTCCTCCACGGGCTCGGAATCATCCGGGAGGTCCTGGGTTCCCGAGGGCGCTGGGAGAGGACGCAAAAGGCCACCTCATCCCTTTAGTAGCAATGCCATGATGACGCCCCGGCTGTAAAGAGTCAGAAACGGCTGCAGGAGAGCCTGATTGCCAGACTTTGCTGGGGAAGCATTCCACCGTGCACTGAGGAGCCCCTCCCTGAGAGAACTCTCGGTTGCTTTTGCCTTGCATGCTCTTTGCTCCTGTGTGGTGTGGAAAACAGCAAACATTGCAGCGGAAGGCGGTGCTCTCTGTGCGCCCTCTATCTCAAAGTGGTAAGTGGGCTTGGGAATAGGCGTTCGCACTAGCCACGTGGGAAGCTGCAGAACAAGAAGCTTTGAAATAACAGCAGTTGGACGCAGGTCAGCTTTGGATTCAGCTTACGTGGGTGAAAGAATGCAGGGCAGAGCGTCCCATTCAAGGAATCACTGTCGTCGTTGCAGTGGATGCCGAAACTGAGCTTGCGATGTGCTTGCCGTGTCTGTCCTGTGCGCCTGCACGCTAGGCGTCTGAGTGAAGACTGCTGTGTAGAGTTCTCCTCGGCCGAGCGCAGATGCTGGTCTGTGTGGCCATTAACGTGAGGCCTTGCTGTGGAAGCCTGGCTGTCGGGGGGAAAAAAGCCCGCATACAACGAATTTAGCTTGGACGTTTAGAAAGTCGCTTTCTTCCTGCTACTTCCCGGCTGCTGCAGAGAGGCCCAGGGTCGTCTCTGGGGCGGTACGTCTGTCGGCCTCCCGTGCCACAGTCTGAGCATGGAAAGCGAAGTGCCCATTCGCTTCAGTCCCCGAGCATCATGGCAGCAAGAGGTGTGTGCAAGCCTCTCCAAAGCCTGGTGGCACAAGTGCCCTAAGCCCTCAGAGCTGCTGTCCTGCAGAGAGGGCTCTGAGGCTGTCTCAGTCCAAGTGACTTTTTTGCTTCCCAGACATGCATGTCCAGACTGACAGCTAAACACTGCTGTGGCGAGGTGAGCTTCTTACATATACTTGTCCTCCCAGACACAAGAACACTGTGAAGAGGTCTGCTGCCCAGCCTCAGGGGAAGAGGCAGAGAACGTTGCTTTCCGCACAGCACTGGAAGCAGGACGGATGGGCGTTCTGCTCAACAGGCGAAAAGCAGGGAGGAACAGCAGCGTCGGTCAAGTGAGCTCCCCCTTGTGGCTAGTGGAGCTTAATTCAAACCTGCGATGGAAATTGTGCTGGGGATGACTGAGCTCTAACTTCACGATCTGACACTTTCCGTCACTTTCTCCTCACTCACACACGGTGGTGGGATGGCCAAAAAAACGTAGGTGTGCAGGGTGTCCTCTCTGACACCCAGCTGAAGTCCAAGAGATACGTGTGCTGGGAATAGGACTTGCAACTAGTTTAAGGGAAGATGCCGTTGGGACTCCTTCAGCTGCTCATCCCCTCATCAGAACAAAGCGTTTCTCTGGGCCAGAGCTCTATCAGCCTGAACCAACCACGTGCAGCACAGCTCTCTCCTCTTTGTGATCTTCAGGTCAGGGAGAAACCATCCTACGCCGTGACTCGAAAGCTAAATGCTTAAGGGCCGTCCTAAGACTTCTGCATTCAAGCACCCTGAAGATGGCCTTTCGTGCTTGGCTCTCTCCTCCACGGGCTCGGAATCATCCGGGAGGTCCTGGGTTCCCGAGGGCGCTGGGAGAGGACGCAAAAGGCCACCTCATCCCTTTAGTAGCAATGCCATGATGACGCCCCGGCTGTAAAGAGTCAGAAACGGCTGCAGGAGAGCCTGATTGCCAGACTTTGCTGGGGAAGCATTCCACCGTGCACTGAGGAGCCCCTCCCTGAGAGAACTCTCGGTTGCTTTTGCCTTGCATGCTCTTTGCTCCTGTGTGGTGTGGAAAACAGCAAACATTGCAGCGGAAGGCGGTGCTCTCTGTGCGCCCTCTATCTCAAAGTGGTAAGTGGGCTTGGGAATAGGCGTTCGCACTAGCCACGTGGGAAGCTGCAGAACAAGAAGCTTTGAAATAACAGCAGTTGGACGCAGGTCAGCTTTGGATTCAGCTTACGTGGGTGAAAGAATGCAGGGCAGAGCGTCCCATTCAAGGAATCACTGTCGTCGTTGCAGTGGATGCCGAAACT
This sequence comes from Manis pentadactyla, assembly GCF_030020395.1. Taxonomy (NCBI): domain Eukaryota; kingdom Metazoa; phylum Chordata; class Mammalia; order Pholidota; family Manidae; genus Manis; species Manis pentadactyla. Next base: position 29,129,867 of record NC_080037.1, read on the forward strand.
GAGCTTGCGATGTGCTTGCCGTGTCTGTCCTGTGCGCCTGCACGCTAGGCGTCTGAGTGAAGACTGCTGTGTAGAGTTCTCCTCGGCCGAGCGCAGATGCTGGTCTGTGTGGCCATTAACGTGAGGCCTTGCTGTGGAAGCCTGGCTGTCGGGGGGAAAAAAGCCCGCATACAACGAATTTAGCTTGGACGTTTAGAAAGTCGCTTTCTTCCTGCTACTTCCCGGCTGCTGCAGAGAGGCCCAGGGTCGTCTCTGGGGCGGTACGTCTGTCGGCCTCCCGTGCCACAGTCTGAGCATGGAAAGCGAAGTGCCCATTCGCTTCAGTCCCCGAGCATCATGGCAGCAAGAGGTGTGTGCAAGCCTCTCCAAAGCCTGGTGGCACAAGTGCCCTAAGCCCTCAGAGCTGCTGTCCTGCAGAGAGGGCTCTGAGGCTGTCTCAGTCCAAGTGACTTTTTTGCTTCCCAGACATGCATGTCCAGACTGACAGCTAAACACTGCTGTGGCGAGGTGAGCTTCTTACATATACTTGTCCTCCCAGACACAAGAACACTGTGAAGAGGTCTGCTGCCCAGCCTCAGGGGAAGAGGCAGAGAACGTTGCTTTCCGCACAGCACTGGAAGCAGGACGGATGGGCGTTCTGCTCAACAGGCGAAAAGCAGGGAGGAACAGCAGCGTCGGTCAAGTGAGCTCCCCCTTGTGGCTAGTGGAGCTTAATTCAAACCTGCGATGGAAATTGTGCTGGGGATGACTGAGCTCTAACTTCACGATCTGACACTTTCCGTCACTTTCTCCTCACTCACACACGGTGGTGGGATGGCCAAAAAAACGTAGGTGTGCAGGGTGTCCTCTCTGACACCCAGCTGAAGTCCAAGAGATACGTGTGCTGGGAATAGGACTTGCAACTAGTTTAAGGGAAGATGCCGTTGGGACTCCTTCAGCTGCTCATCCCCTCATCAGAACAAAGCGTTTCTCTGGGCCAGAGCTCTATCAGCCTGAACCAACCACGTGCAGCACAGCTCTCTCCTCTTTGTGATCTTCAGGTCAGGGAGAAACCATCCTACGCCGTGACTCGAAAGCTAAATGCTTAAGGGCCGTCCTAAGACTTCTGCATTCAAGCACCCTGAAGATGGCCTTTCGTGCTTGGCTCTCTCCTCCACGGGCTCGGAATCATCCGGGAGGTCCTGGGTTCCCGAGGGCGCTGGGAGAGGACGCAAAAGGCCACCTCATCCCTTTAGTAGCAATGCCATGATGACGCCCCGGCTGTAAAGAGTCAGAAACGGCTGCAGGAGAGCCTGATTGCCAGACTTTGCTGGGGAAGCATTCCACCGTGCACTGAGGAGCCCCTCCCTGAGAGAACTCTCGGTTGCTTTTGCCTTGCATGCTCTTTGCTCCTGTGTGGTGTGGAAAACAGCAAACATTGCAGCGGAAGGCGGTGCTCTCTGTGCGCCCTCTATCTCAAAGTGGTAAGTGGGCTTGGGAATAGGCGTTCGCACTAGCCACGTGGGAAGCTGCAGAACAAGAAGCTTTGAAATAACAGCAGTTGGACGCAGGTCAGCTTTGGATTCAGCTTACGTGGTTGAAAGAATGCAGGGCAGAGCGTCCCATTCAAGGAATCACTGTCGTCGTTGCAGTGGATGCCGAAACTGAGCTTGCGATGTGCTTGCCGTGTCTGTCCTGTGCGCCTGCACGCTAGGCGTCTGAGTGAAGACTGCTGTGTAGAGTTCTCCTCGGCCGAGCGCAGATGCTGGTCTGTGTGGCCATTAACGTGAGGCCTTGCTGTGGAAGCCTGGCTGTCGGGGGGAAAAAAGCCCGCATACAACGAATTTAGCTTGGACGTTTAGAAAGTCGCTTTCTTCCTGCTACTTCCCGGCTGCTGCAGAGAGGCCCAGGGTCGTCTCTGGGGCGGTACGTCTGTCGGCCTCCCGTGCCACAGTCTGAGCATGGAAAGCGAAGTGCCCATTCGCTTCAGTCCCCGAGCATCATGGCAGCAAGAGGTGTGTGCAAGCCTCTCCAAAGCCTGGTGGCACAAGTGCCCTAAGCCCTCAGAGCTGCTGTCCTGCAGAGAGGGCTCTGAGGCTGTCTCAGTCCAAGTGACTTTTTTGCTTCCCAGACATGCATGTCCAGACTGACAGCTAAACACTGCTGTGGCGAGGTGAGCTTCTTACATATACTTGTCCTCCCAGACACAAGAACACTGTGAAGAGGTCTGCTGCCCAGCCTCAGGGGAAGAGGCAGAGAACGTTGCTTTCCGCACAGCACTGGAAGCAGGACGGATGGGCGTTCTGCTCAACAGGCGAAAAGCAGGGAGGAACAGCAGCGTCGGTCAAGTGAGCTCCCCCTTGTGGCTAGTGGAGCTTAATTCAAACCTGCGATGGAAATTGTGCTGGGGATGACTGAGCTCTAACTTCACGATCTGACACTTTCCGTCACTTTCTCCTCACTCACACACGGTGGTGGGATGGCCAAAAAAACGTAGGTGTGCAGGGTGTCCTCTCTGACACCCAGCTGAAGTCCAAGAGATACGTGTGCTGGGAATAGGACTTGCAACTAGTTTAAGGGAAGATGCCGTTGGGACTCCTTCAGCTGCTCATCCCCTCATCAGAACAAAGCGTTTCTCTGGGCCAGAGCTCTATCAGCCTGAACCAACCACGTGCAGCACAGCTCTCTCCTCTTTGTGATCTTCAGGTCAGGGAGAAACCATCCTACGCCGTGACTCGAAAGCTAAATGCTTAAGGGCCGTCCTAAGACTTCTGCATTCAAGCACCCTGAAGATGGCCTTTCGTGCTTGGCTCTCTCCTCCACGGGCTCGGAATCATCCGGGAGGTCCTGGGTTCCCGAGGGCGCTGGGAGAGGACGCAAAAGGCCACCTCATCCCTTTAGTAGCAATGCCATGATGACGCCCCGGCTGTAAAGAGTCAGAAACGGCTGCAGGAGAGCCTGATTGCCAGACTTTGCTGGGGAAGCATTCCACCGTGCACTGAGGAGCCCCTCCCTGAGAGAACTCTCGGTTGCTTTTGCCTTGCATGCTCTTTGCTCCTGTGTGGTGTGGAAAACAGCAAACATTGCAGCGGAAGGCGGTGCTCTCTGTGCGCCCTCTATCTCAAAGTGGTAAGTGGGCTTGGGAATAGGCGTTCGCACTAGCCACGTGGGAAGCTGCAGAACAAGAAGCTTTGAAATAACAGCAGTTGGACGCAGGTCAGCTTTGGATTCAGCTTACGTGGTTGAAAGAATGCAGGGCAGAGCGTCCCATTCAAGGAATCACTGTCGTCGTTGCAGTGGATGCCGAAACTGAGCTTGCGATGTGCTTGCCGTGTCTGTCCTGTGCGCCTGCACGCTAGGCGTCTGAGTGAAGACTGCTGTGTAGAGTTCTCCTCGGCCGAGCGCAGATGCTGGTCTGTGTGGCCATTAACGTGAGGCCTTGCTGTGGAAGCCTGGCTGTCGGGGGGAAAAAAGCCCGCATACAACGAATTTAGCTTGGACGTTTAGAAAGTCGCTTTCTTCCTGCTACTTCCCGGCTGCTGCAGAGAGGCCCAGGGTCGTCTCTGGGGCGGTACGTCTGTCGGCCTCCCGTGCCACAGTCTGAGCATGGAAAGCGAAGTGCCCATTCGCTTCAGTCCCCGAGCATCATGGCAGCAAGAGGTGTGTGCAAGCCTCTCCAAAGCCTGGTGGCACAAGTGCCCTAAGCCCTCAGAGCTGCTGTCCTGCAGAGAGGGCTCTGAGGCTGTCTCAGTCCAAGTGACTTTTTTGCTTCCCAGACATGCATGTCCAGACTGACAGCTAAACACTGCTGTGGCGAGGTGAGCTTCTTACATATACTTGTCCTCCCAGACACAAGAACACTGTGAAGAGGTCTGCTGCCCAGCCTCAGGGGAAGAGGCAGAGAACGTTGCTTTCCGCACAGCACTGGAAGCAGGACGGATGGGCGTTCTGCTCAACAGGCGAAAAGCAGGGAGGAACAGCAGCGTCGGTCAAGTGAGCTCCCCCTTGTGGCTAGTGGAGCTTAATTCAAACCTGCGATGGAAATTGTGCTGGGGATGACTGAGCTCTAACTTCACGATCTGACACTTTCCGTCACTTTCTCCTCACTCACACACGGTGGTGGGATGGCCAAAAAAACGTAGGTGTGCAGGGTGTCCTCTCTGACACCCAGCTGAAGTCCAAGAGATACGTGTGCTGGGAATAGGACTTGCAACTAGTTTAAGGGAAGATGCCGTTGGGACTCCTTCAGCTGCTCATCCCCTCATCAGAACAAAGCGTTTCTCTGGGCCAGAGCTCTATCAGCCTGAACCAACCACGTGCAGCACAGCTCTCTCCTCTTTGTGATCTTCAGGTCAGGGAGAAACCATCCTACGCCGTGACTCGAAAGCTAAATGCTTAAGGGCCGTCCTAAGACTTCTGCATTCAAGCACCCTGAAGATGGCCTTTCGTGCTTGGCTCTCTCCTCCACGGGCTCGGAATCATCCGGGAGGTCCTGGGTTCCCGAGGGCGCTGGGAGAGGACGCAAAAGGCCACCTCATCCCTTTAGTAGCAATGCCATGATGACGCCCCGGCTGTAAAGAGTCAGAAACGGCTGCAGGAGAGCCTGATTGCCAGACTTTGCTGGGGAAGCATTCCACCGTGCACTGAGGAGCCCCTCCCTGAGAGAACTCTCGGTTGCTTTTGCCTTGCATGCTCTTTGCTCCTGTGTGGTGTGGAAAACAGCAAACATTGCAGCGGAAGGCGGTGCTCTCTGTGCGCCCTCTATCTCAAAGTGGTAAGTGGGCTTGGGAATAGGCGTTCGCACTAGCCACGTGGGAAGCTGCAGAACAAGAAGCTTTGAAATAACAGCAGTTGGACGCAGGTCAGCTTTGGATTCAGCTTACGTGGTTGAAAGAATGCAGGGCAGAGCGTCCCATTCAAGGAATCACTGTCGTCGTTGCAGTGGATGCCGAAACTGAGCTTGCGATGTGCTTGCCGTGTCTGTCCTGTGCGCCTGCACGCTAGGCGTCTGAGTGAAGACTGCTGTGTAGAGTTCTCCTCGGCCGAGCGCAGATGCTGGTCTGTGTGGCCATTAACGTGAGGCCTTGCTGTGGAAGCCTGGCTGTCGGGGGGAAAAAAGCCCGCATACAACGAATTTAGCTTGGACGTTTAGAAAGTCGCTTTCTTCCTGCTACTTCCCGGCTGCTGCAGAGAGGCCCAGGGTCGTCTCTGGGGCGGTACGTCTGTCGGCCTCCCGTGCCACAGTCTGAGCATGGAAAGCGAAGTGCCCATTCGCTTCAGTCCCCGAGCATCATGGCAGCAAGAGGTGTGTGCAAGCCTCTCCAAAGCCTGGTGGCACAAGTGCCCTAAGCCCTCAGAGCTGCTGTCCTGCAGAGAGGGCTCTGAGGCTGTCTCAGTCCAAGTGACTTTTTTGCTTCCCAGACATGCATGTCCAGACTGACAGCTAAACACTGCTGTGGCGAGGTGAGCTTCTTACATATACTTGTCCTCCCAGACACAAGAACACTGTGAAGAGGTCTGCTGCCCAGCCTCAGGGGAAGAGGCAGAGAACGTTGCTTTCCGCACAGCACTGGAAGCAGGACGGATGGGCGTTCTGCTCAACAGGCGAAAAGCAGGGAGGAACAGCAGCGTCGGTCAAGTGAGCTCCCCCTTGTGGCTAGTGGAGCTTAATTCAAACCTGCGATGGAAATTGTGCTGGGGATGACTGAGCTCTAACTTCACGATCTGACACTTTCCGTCACTTTCTCCTCACTCACACACGGTGGTGGGATGGCCAAAAAAACGTAGGTGTGCAGGGTGTCCTCTCTGACACCCAGCTGAAGTCCAAGAGATACGTGTGCTGGGAATAGGACTTGCAACTAGTTTAAGGGAAGATGCCGTTGGGACTCCTTCAGCTGCTCATCCCCTCATCAGAACAAAGCGTTTCTCTGGGCCAGAGCTCTATCAGCCTGAACCAACCACGTGCAGCACAGCTCTCTCCTCTTTGTGATCTTCAGGTCAGGGAGAAACCATCCTACGCCGTGACTCGAAAGCTAAATGCTTAAGGGCCGTCCTAAGACTTCTGCATTCAAGCACCCTGAAGATGGCCTTTCGTGCTTGGCTCTCTCCTCCACGGGCTCGGAATCATCCGGGAGGTCCTGGGTTCCCGAGGGCGCTGGGAGAGGACGCAAAAGGCCACCTCATCCCTTTAGTAGCAATGCCATGATGACGCCCCGGCTGTAAAGAGTCAGAAACGGCTGCAGGAGAGCCTGATTGCCAGACTTTGCTGGGGAAGCATTCCACCGTGCACTGAGGAGCCCCTCCCTGAGAGAACTCTCGGTTGCTTTTGCCTTGCATGCTCTTTGCTCCTGTGTGGTGTGGAAAACAGCAAACATTGCAGCGGAAGGCGGTGCTCTCTGTGCGCCCTCTATCTCAAAGTGGTAAGTGGGCTTGGGAATAGGCGTTCGCACTAGCCACGTGGGAAGCTGCAGAACAAGAAGCTTTGAAATAACAGCAGTTGGACGCAGGTCAGCTTTGGATTCAGCTTACGTGGTTGAAAGAATGCAGGGCAGAGCGTCCCATTCAAGGAATCACTGTCGTCGTTGCAGTGGATGCCGAAACTGAGCTTGCGATGTGCTTGCCGTGTCTGTCCTGTGCGCCTGCACGCTAGGCGTCTGAGTGAAGACTGCTGTGTAGAGTTCTCCTCGGCCGAGCGCAGATGCTGGTCTGTGTGGCCATTAACGTGAGGCCTTGCTGTGGAAGCCTGGCTGTCGGGGGGAAAAAAGCCCGCATACAACGAATTTAGCTTGGACGTTTAGAAAGTCGCTTTCTTCCTGCTACTTCCCGGCTGCTGCAGAGAGGCCCAGGGTCGTCTCTGGGGCGGTACGTCTGTCGGCCTCCCGTGCCACAGTCTGAGCATGGAAAGCGAAGTGCCCATTCGCTTCAGTCCCCGAGCATCATGGCAGCAAGAGGTGTGTGCAAGCCTCTCCAAAGCCTGGTGGCACAAGTGCCCTAAGCCCTCAGAGCTGCTGTCCTGCAGAGAGGGCTCTGAGGCTGTCTCAGTCCAAGTGACTTTTTTGCTTCCCAGACATGCATGTCCAGACTGACAGCTAAACACTGCTGTGGCGAGGTGAGCTTCTTACATATACTTGTCCTCCCAGACACAAGAACACTGTGAAGAGGTCTGCTGCCCAGCCTCAGGGGAAGAGGCAGAGAACGTTGCTTTCCGCACAGCACTGGAAGCAGGACGGATGGGCGTTCTGCTCAACAGGCGAAAAGCAGGGAGGAACAGCAGCGTCGGTCAAGTGAGCTCCCCCTTGTGGCTAGTGGAGCTTAATTCAAACCTGCGATGGAAATTGTGCTGGGGATGACTGAGCTCTAACTTCACGATCTGACACTTTCCGTCACTTTCTCCTCACTCACACACGGTGGTGGGATGGCCAAAAAAACGTAGGTGTGCAGGGTGTCCTCTCTGACACCCAGCTGAAGTCCAAGAGATACGTGTGCTGGGAATAGGACTTGCAACTAGTTTAAGGGAAGATGCCGTTGGGACTCCTTCAGCTGCTCATCCCCTCATCAGAACAAAGCGTTTCTCTGGGCCAGAGCTCTATCAGCCTGAACCAACCACGTGCAGCACAGCTCTCTCCTCTTTGTGATCTTCAGGTCAGGGAGAAACCATCCTACGCCGTGACTCGAAAGCTAAATGCTTAAGGGCCGTCCTAAGACTTCTGCATTCAAGCACCCTGAAGATGGCCTTTCGTGCTTGGCTCTCTCCTCCACGGGCTCGGAATCATCCGGGAGGTCCTGGGTTCCCGAGGGCGCTGGGAGAGGACGCAAAAGGCCACCTCATCCCTTTAGTAGCAATGCCATGATGACGCCCCGGCTGTAAAGAGTCAGAAACGGCTGCAGGAGAGCCTGATTGCCAGACTTTGCTGGGGAAGCATTCCACCGTGCACTGAGGAGCCCCTCCCTGAGAGAACTCTCGGTTGCTTTTGCCTTGCATGCTCTTTGCTCCTGTGTGGTGTGGAAAACAGCAAACATTGCAGCGGAAGGCGGTGCTCTCTCTGCGCCCTCTATCTCAAAGTGGTAAGTGGGCTTGGGAATAGGCGTTCGCACTAGCCACGTGGGAAGCTGCAGAACAAGAAGCTTTGAAATAACAGCAGTTGGACGCAGGTCAGCTTTGGATTCAGCTTACGTGGTTGAAAGAATGCAGGGCAGAGCGTCCCATTCAAGGAATCACTGTCGTCGTTGCAGTGGATGCCGAAACTGAGCTTGCGATGTGCTTGCCGTGTCTGTCCTGTGCGCCTGCACGCTAGGCGTCTGAGTGAAGACTGCTGTGTAGAGTTCTCCTCGGCCGAGCGCAGATGCTGGTCTGTGTGGCCATTAACGTGAGGCCTTGCTGTGGAAGCCTGGCTGTCGGGGGGAAAAAAGCCCGCATACAACGAATTTAGCTTGGACGTTTAGAAAGTCGCTTTCTTCCTGCTACTTCCCGGCTGCTGCAGAGAGGCCCAGGGTCGTCTCTGGGGCGGTACGTCTGTCGGCCTCCCGTGCCACAGTCTGAGCATGGAAAGCGAAGTGCCCATTCGCTTCAGTCCCCGAGCATCATGGCAGCAAGAGGTGTGTGCAAGCCTCTCCAAAGCCTGGTGGCACAAGTGCCCTAAGCCCTCAGAGCTGCTGTCCTGCAGAGAGGGCTCTGAGGCTGTCTCAGTCCAAGTGACTTTTTTGCTTCCCAGACATGCATGTCCAGACTGACAGCTAAACACTGCTGTGGCGAGGTGAGCTTCTTACATATACTTGTCCTCCCAGACACAAGAACACTGTGAAGAGGT